>NC_060270.1:95750408-95943335 GCF_021613505.1 Equus quagga
TGGAGTGGATTCAGTATGTTGAAACAGGTCCCTCAGTCCCCTTGTCTTCTCTCATAGAGGGAGCTCTGGTTCACTATTTCCACATTTCCAAATTTCTGTATTCTGCATAAGGCCCTCTTTGGGCAATCTTTATTTTGAAATGAAAAAAAAAAGTAATTTGCATTAGAAGAGAGGTGTAGACTAGAGGACAGAGGGCCTCCTGCAACAGCTGGTATTTGTCCCCTGTAGAATAAAGAAAAAGCCTGGACACTATCAGGGTGATAATTCCATAGTCTTCACAGGGACCTCAAGAAGCTTTCTTCTCCCAGGCAAACCTACTCTTGTGGGGGGGGTGTGTATGTGTGACTGAGTGTGAAATAAAACCACCATCTATTCCTGACTACTGTATGACACCATAACAATTATGCATTTGATTAGGTATGTATCAGATCAGCTTTATGTACAAACAACTCAAAACTTATCACGTCATTCAGTCTTTAAATTTCATCAGATGAAATAGTAATCTGCTAATAACCATAAAAAATGAAAGAACTGTACATTTTATGTAAATCAATGGTTCTCAGGATCCCTTTACACTCCTAAATTTTTTTTTAAAGATTTTATTTTTTCCCTTATTCTCCCCAAAACCCGCCAGTACATAGTTGTATATTCTTCGTTGTGGGTCCTTCTAGTTGTGGCATGTGGGACGCTGCCTCAGAGTGGTTTGATGAGCAGTGCCATGTCCGCACCCAGGATTTGAACCAAGGAAACACTGGGCCACCTGCAGCAGAGTGTGAACTTAACCACTCGGCCACGGGGCCAGCCCCAACACTCCTAAATTTTTTTGAAGTGTGTAACTGCACACTGTCTTTAAAGACAAAGAAAATGTATATATTAATTTCTCAATTAGTTTGTAGCTCTTAGATGGCTTATCTTTGTTTTATACTTTTTCAATACTGGATTACAGTAGGCTTCCAACTATCTAAGAATCTTGGTTCATTTCCTCCATGTGTAGTTCTTTAATAGTATTATCAGTTTGTCAATAAAACGATTATCATAAACATTGGGAACAATTTAAGTGACCTTGTTATGGTAAATGAGCATATCAATCACATTAATAAGTTCATACCTTTTCAGTTCTTATTCCCATTGTGAATTTGATTGTTTTTAAGAATCTAGCAGTCTTCAAAAGTGCAAATTTCCAAAAGCAATGCCACAGTATCATGCAAAAGATCACTATTGTGCAGGCTTTTTTTATTCTTAACGTGTCTTTTAAGAATAAAATCTTTGAAATTGGATTTGATGTTACCGAAAAAATAAACAAGAAACACTTGTCCTGTGAGGGAAAAGGCCTGCGTTTGACACAATATTTTCAGGCTCTTTTTTCTGAGCTTCGTCATAGGAACTTTGTTGTACAATTACTCAGCTCTAAACATGGCTCTCTAAACCATTTTCAGTCACTACTAAAGCCAAGTTTTTGAAAGAGTCATTTATCAAAATTACTAAGCTCAGGATGCTGAAATAGATTCATAAAAATTGCTATTATAATTTGGCCTAAATCTGTAGCTTTATAACGTTCACAGTGTGCATGAGGTTACATTAGTGGACACATTAACCAAAAATCTGGCCTCAAGTTAGAACTTGATGTCATCATAAGTAACCTGAAATAGCTTAAGCTATAGCCTTCTTTAGGAAATAATTATAATAAAAGCTACCATATATTGTGTAACGCAATACAGTACGCTGGGAACTGTGTCCAGTCCTTTATATCTCGCCATCATAATTCATTCAGCCACCTTGTGAAGTAGTTATCATAATACCCATTTCGTAGATGAGTAAATGGAAGTTCAGAGAAGTTGAGAATCTTAGTAAAGTCACCAAGCAAAAAAAAACTGGCAGAACCAGTATTTGAACTCTGGTTTGTTTGACATCAAAGCTGTGTTCCCTAATAAATGCCCTAGTACAAAGAAGTTAGGTAATTATACCAATCAGGAGAAGTTCACTTAGTAATAGCAAATAAACCCAAAATTCTCGATGGTGTAACACAACAATGGTTTGTTGCTCACTCGTACTAGATGTCCATCATGGGTCAGCTGTGGGCTCTGTTTCGTGTTTTCCTTACTCAGAATGAAGGTCAACAGATGTCCATCCTTTGGATTATCACTAGTTGCTGTGAAAGGCAAAGGGAACATGGAGAATTGTGCATGGTCTGTTAAAGGCCTCAGTTTTATTCATATTTTATTTGCCAAGGCAAATGTCCATGCCTAACTTCAACGGGGTGGGCATGCAATCCTCCTGCATGCTGGGAAGAAAGATAACCAAGCGGTCTTTTTGAAATTTTGAGTAAAAAGCCACTACCTCTCCAAACATCAGTTCTTTTGATACCACTAGAAATAAAGAATAAAATTAGTGGTTTGTGATTGTTTTTGAGGTGATAGACAATTAAACCTGACACCGTAATTTTTTTCCTCCTTTATAAACTTCAGGGGTAAATAAAATATCTAGAAAATATCATAAAATATCCAGAAAAGCTAGTGGCAATTCTTACACCACCAATTCTTATTAACAAGTTTAAAAATGCACTTCAGGTAGAAGTGCAATATTTATATTATTTCAGTATGACAGTTATAGTCTTGTATATGGCATTCTTAGAAATTGTGAGTTACTTTTTGAAAGAAGCTACCAATTTATTAGTCCTTTGAAGAAGAATAAGCTCGCTGAGATTTAATAAATTCATCTTTTTTCATTCCTCCTTCCTCAAACCTTAACCAACATCACACTCCAGTCCATCTCCAATCTACCCCTCAGTTCTTATCAAAGCTCGAGAGTCACTATAACAGAATAAGCTTTTTATCTACAAAAAAGGAATCTCATTATATCCTTGGAGTTGTAGCTATGTTCATTTATTTATTGTATTTAGAGAATAAGTTAATGGGTTGAAGAGAATAGATGGGACATTGTGCTAGTATAGAAAAGTCTTAGGCTTTTTGCCTGGTGATTTTTGTTAAAGCCAGTTCTTTTTGCACCCACAGAGGTGAAGAGGTGCAGAGGCCTGCCACCCCATCACATGATTATTTCTGAATGCATTCACACGCAACTTTGACGTGCAGTCAATTGAAATGGTTTTGTTTAAGTGGCACAAAGACTGCTTTCATGCATGGTCATCTCCTCTGCCATCAGTTATGAAAGCCATCATAAGTGACAGGTAGTATCTAATCACTGGAGGTGACACTTGAGAATCAGCCCAGGCAGAGCCACCTGCCCGCTAGAGATCAAAACATATGTTGGTCTACCATTTTGAAAAGGCTGTCATACCCTGCCCCACAGGGGAATGCTAAATAAAGAAATCCACTTCGGCCTTCTTGTAAAAGGATGGATGGAGGCCAACAAAATAAGCAGTCTACAGTCTATGCTGTAGGAACTTGCTGTCCAACTGTATACAACCGAGGCCAGCATACAGATGAGTCACTCCAGGCACTCTGTTAATGGCATAAACCAAGATTTATGGTGGACATGGAATTTAAACTGTAGAGCTATATATGTTCAAGATTAGTGGGTAAAATAATATCCCTGAAACTGGAATAAGTACCACTATCAAATACTTCTATCTTTTAGACAAAAGGTAAAATATATTTTAACATTCCACTTTGTGTGAAATAGGTGCTACCCTTATTGATTTCCCCTGGACAAACTGGCTTGAGCACCAACAAAACTTGAATAGCCATCACTGTGCAATTGATTCTCCACCATCCGCTCAGGAACATCTTTGGAGCTAAAAGCATCCTGATTCCTGGGTTCCCTCCCTCCTTGTTGGTATCTCAGTGTCTCTCTCACTGCCATTTGGCCGAGGTCAGTTCTTTTCTACTAGTCACTCTGTTTCTTATGGCTCTGTGCTCTTCCAGACAGACGCTATGTCCTCTGATGAACGTGGCCAACAGGAGCAAAAGCAAATATTAAACAAACAAAAACTGTAGCACCCTGACAACCATTCTGCCATCACTTAGATCTCCAATTTCCCTTCTTCCCAAAATTACATTATTTTGCTGCCATTTCCATTCTTTGGCTACTAAAATCTCTGAAGTCCTTAAAGAGTATCTCCTCTTCTCTAGCAATGAATGCTGCGCTAAACAACTTGTTCTCTCTCCTCTAAGAGACCTCTCCTAGTTTTTATGGCCCGTCCCTAAGTCTTGGGAAAAGTTCCTATGGACTAGACAGAAAGCATTGAACAACACCAGTGTTGCACTGGAATAGCACTTCTCCCTGCAATCTCTATATCTTAGAACAAATTCCTTAAACCTGTCCAACATCAGGGTGGGTTTTTGCTAACCTAGGACTCTCCTCCAGGGATTTAGACACATTCGATGTCTTTTTTATTTAGAATTGGTATTTCCACCAAAGTAGAACACACTTGTCATTACCAAAATATCCATTGTTTTTTCACCTAGGAGGGTCTTCACATGCAAATGACAAATCTGGAGGCCTGTTCTATATCACAGAGTTCTCAAGGTTGGTTTTCAAATGTGTGATGAAATAAAAGACTTTATAGGCATATATATGGATATCATGTTTTTAAATAATGAATGAAGTCCTGCCCTCACTCACCCAACTATGTCACAATATGCTTTCCAAAATTTTCCCATTATTTTGTCATACTCAAGAAGACACATTCTAATGAACACCTCCAGGCTCTGAAAGCCATGTTTTTCACTATGCCAAAGGTAATGAATATATCATGGCCACAGATCTATTTTCTTTTTTTAAATAGTGGAACACTGGAACTGTTAAGCTTAAACAATTTGCAAAGTTATAATTAAGGAACGGGAAGATAAGCAATGATTAAGTGCTAAATAAAAAGTACTTAATGTATCTACTCAATCTTCCCAAGAGCCCCCACCAGCCTAAATGAAGCAAGGCCGAGTGAAAATGGCAAAACTAAAAGCATGGGTCTCTATACTTAGAGTTCTAATGCTTGTCTATTTCATCCTATTAGTCAGTCTGAATACATTGTCAAGAAGCAAACAAATAGGGTAATACAACTTTATACTTAGCCCTTACCTCCTTCTTGTCATTCTCTTCGAGTCTCCATCATTATTTTTCTTAAAATCCGGTGGTAGGGAATATTGCCATAAGCTGTTAATTGAAAGCTAATTAAAATTTCAAATGTCTATTGGAAATTTCACATTTCTTATTTCATTAGTACATCCATGAATATGAAATATATGTCTGAAGTAGTTCATTTTCTCTGTCATTGTCTAACTTCTGTCATTGCATTCAACCATGGCTCTGGGGACATCACTCTCAGTGAACTATCAGCTTGCTAAGAATAGGAGGGCTCAGGATTTCACAGTGGCTTCACCTCAAAGTCCAATTGTCAGGCTCATGACAAATTGTCATTAACTTCATTCAAATGTGTGCAATTTTTTATTTTAGCAGATCTATAGAGGTTAATTGTAATCAAGGGTATTTTTGTGTGCCTACTAAGTGTTAATTGCTACCAACGGCTTTGGCGGTAATTGGATGTGGGAATGAAGTCTAGAACAAACTGTCTTTGGAAACACGCAGAGCCTCAGAGGCGGTGGCTGATTGCTCTGCAGCCCTCCAGTCTCCTTAGCCCCCATGGGTTTTGCCTGGCTTTGGCCCTGCTACAGTGTATCAGCAGCTCTCTCAACTGTGACTGGTGCGTTGCCTTTTAACAGCTTTAAATGGTAGATGCTAATGGTTTTGCAGCCTTGTAGTTCTCCCAGCAGATTCCCGTGCCCCGCCTGTATTACTTTATCACAATGTACTTTGAAAACATACATAAATTAAGGCTATAATTCCATCTCCAGTCTTTGGCATGTGTTACTTGTCAACTTTTCAAAAAACAAATGGCTGATGTAAGGCATTCCAGCAGGCTGGGGTCAGAGTATTTCCTCCTTCTGCTTCCCAACTATGTCCTAGACCTTCCATCTTTAATCCATCCATCGCTCTTTTCTTGCCCTACATTAACACCCTCAATCATAAACTCACAGACCCCTTTGGTTTACCTTTTAGCTCCTTTTTTTTTATCTCTCTTTGTTTTGTCAGATTCATGGCTTGGTTCTCAGAACTGAGAGTGGCCACAATTTCAAGCTGATAATTTTTCATTTTACACTTATTTAGGGAAAAGGGCCAGAGAATGGATTTCCAGGTGAAAGAAGAGATAGGGGAGATGCAGAGAAAACCCTTGCTCTGTTGAGTATTAGTTGGGCTGGTTAGTTTCCCCTGCAGCAGGACCTACCACCATCGTGTAAAGGAGTGAGTGGAAGCCAGAGAGGAAGTGAGATGGAATTTAGTTGCATGGAGGGCTTTGGTCTCACTGAACATCTTAGATGCTCTAAACCTCGCTCAATGGGGAATGAGAGTTCCTAGGCAGCCAAGGCAGCCAGTCATGACGTATAATCCTGAAATTCAGAAATAATGCCTTTTGTTAAACCTCTATGAGTAGGAAATATTCTGTGTTGCACACAGCTCAGATTAAAATTTTGAAGTGAGTTGTTGCATTATTGGGCATTGCTCTCCACCGAAGACCTAGGCTATATAATCACTGAAGTTAGGGATTCTGACAATGACCTCCCGAGACATTTTAATGGCTCACTAATGATTGAGTTTTGAACACCCTACCAACACTACAAAAGAACTGCTATGACTAATAAACAGGACTATGAGGAGTAAAATCACTCCTATTTCCATAGAAAGGAAACTAAACAGTAAATAGCTTCAAGCTTCTCTGTTCCTAAACCAACCTCAAAGCAAATAAGACAGGGGTAAGATTTTCATTTCCTCATAAAGAGACTCTGTTCCTTTAGAGACGAATCCTGAATCCTAATAAAACCACTGACTCCAAATAACACTGGTTTGCCTTCATCTCACCTGGCATGCTCTGAACCACACCCTTGTCACTTCTCTGTAGCAGTGAAGGTAAAGGGATACGAAGTATTTTAATAACTTTATTCAATGACGCTGGGGCCCTTGGGAAGCGGTGAAGCTTCTCTGCCTGGGTGGCAGTGGTTATTCCCCTGACATGAAAGCATTCCCTGATGAACCTCTCAAAATAATAAACATTCTGCTTTGCCTTTGTTTTCTTCTATTGGCTGTTTGTTTTCCCTAATTGCTGGCAACATTGCCACTTACGGGAAATAAAAGCGCATATTAGCGAGTTCCATTTCCATCTGCAGGGACTCTGCTGCACTTCCATATTCTTTCAGACATTAAGTGAAGCAGACTTTCTGCTCCTACTGTAGCATTTTTGGTAGACATTTAACCATCTATAGAAGAAATAACTTTTAATCCATTCTGCAATACCAATTTATGCATTTTTAGGTAGGATACTTTCTCAGGTATTGCTCTTAAATTATTTGGAATTTTTTTTTCTGGAAAAAAACTTGAAAATGCTGTTATGCCAAGAAAGAACACAACTCAAAGGACTATTTCAATATTATCACTTACAAAACAGAAACTGAGTACCTGTATTTAATATTGACAGCTAATTTTAAAATTTCTACGAACAAATTTTAAACCTTTCTGCTCTGATGGAACATTTCATAGCAAAAAAAAAAGAAAGAAAGAAGAAGCACAAATGTTTAATATTTCAATAACATCCTGAATTTTTAAAGACCAAGGCTGTTGTAATGACTGTTAAGATAATCTATTAGCCATCTGGTAACGGGCTTCCTTTGAGTAAGAATTGAACAGACAGAATAGAAACCAGCCAGAAGTCTTATTTAAGCATCAAGTCAAAACTTTCTCAATAGTTAGCACTTGGTCATCAATTATTTATAGCCAGATTTACTTACAAAGTTCTCATGCCTAGTAGAGACAAGAAATAAAAATACCTAAAAATTATCAAATTTTTTACTCAAAGCCACAAGATGTCTATAAACTTTCTCCTTTGGCATTGCTCTGGAATCGTTTGACATTCTGAAAGTATTGATCGCCTCTCCTTTTCCCTTAACGATGTCCATAAGATTCACTGGTTTTTTATAATTAATGAAGTCCACAATTTTGGGGAAATGATTTTGAAAATAGATTTAAAATAAATAGTTTCATTATTATTACTATCACAATGTGAACCTTAAATAGATGCTTAAAAAGTGTTAGGAGATCATGTGAGAGTTGAAGAGATGAAACTTGTTGTAGTGAACTGCAAAACAAAACAAAAATAAACAAAAGTAAGAACTAAGCCTGGTCAAAAGCTGGTACTAGGACACAAAGTAAGACGGTGAAATTTGTCTTGTGTGTCCTTCAGTGTCTCTTATTAACTCTCTTCCTGCTGAAAGATATTCTGGTGTAAGGGTAAAAGTTTTGTTTTTGTTTTAGTTTTTGTTTATTTTACAGGTTATCCTTAAAAAGTTAAAAAGCTCTAAATTCCATAAGAATAAATCCCTGTTCTGGAGGTTGAGGCTCGCAATGGTAATGGACATGATATTTGCAGCTATGGACCTTCTGGGTGTCCTTCAAAGCGAGTCCCATAGCCATCTGCACATTCTTATACCTCCAAGAAGTGAAGAGACAGCCAAGTGTGGTCAGGATTGAGCATGAGAAGAAATTCTGAGGTAAGGATTTGTTTCCATTCCTCACCAGCTGTGAGGACTTGTAGTCCTTTACCTCTACCAACCCTAGCTTTCTTATCTATATATTATTAATAATAATAATTCCTATTCTGCTGACCTTACTGTCTTATGAGGGTCAGGATTAGAATGCACTTTGAAAACCAAAGGCATTATACAAACATAACGCTGCTATTGACCAGCACATTTAAAGTCTGTATCTAAGCCATATGTTTTTACACTAGATATCTCATTAAACTCTGGGATTCCATGTTTATGTAGGAAGGGAAGCCATGGAGACTACCCTCAAGTTCCAGGGCAGGATTGTCTGTTGGTTGTAGTTAACCAGATCAAGTTAACTCCCACTGGGACCCCTTCTCTGTTTTTATTCCACTAGATCTCTGATGATGATGGCAGGGAGCCTAAAGCTTTAGTTTTCTATCTTTACATTTGGTACTGATACTAGCGGAACGATTGCAACAACCATCTGATTAGTAGTGGTTTAAAGAAGCTGAGAATGTTTAGCTTGGAAAAGGGAAGACTAAGATGACAAATTGAAATAGAAATTATGGCTTGGGTGTTGTATTATTCAGGGTTCTCCAGAGAAACAGAACCAATTGGATATATATAGATGTATAGATATATAGATATATAGATATAAGAGAAGATTTATTATAAGACTTGGCTTACAAGGTTATGGAGGCTGAGAAGTTCCACAGTCTGCTGTCTGCAAGCTGGAGACCCAAGAAAGCAGGTGGTATAATTGGGTTGAGTAAGGCCTGAGAGCTGGGGGCGGGGATGGGGGAATGCAGTCACAAGGGGAGGTGCTGGTGTGAGTCCCAAAGTCCAAATGCCCAAGAGCTTGCTATGCAAGAGCAGGAGAATATGAGTGTCCCAACTAAGGAGAGAGCGCGCGAATATTAGCCCTTCCTCTGCCTTTTTGTTCTATTTGGGCCTTCAACAGATTGGATGATGCCCGCCCACACTGGGGAAGCCAACCTTCTTTATTTAGTCTCCTGATTCAAATGCTAATCTCCAATCTTTTCTGGGAATATCCTCACAGACACACCCAGAAATAATGTTTTACCAGCTATCTGGGCGTCCCTTAGTCCAGTCAACTTGACACATATAATTAACCACCACAGGTGTTATCAAATGTTTGAATTCCTGTCACATGAAAAGAGGCTGGATTTATCTATAGCCCCCTCCAGTTCACTAGATTCTGTGTTCAACTGGCTAGCTTGCATATAGTTTTCTTCTGGGGGCTTAATTGACATTGACCGAAAAGTACTTCTTTAATATGTAATTCATGAGGAGGAGGTATGTATCTGCTTCTGTATTTGCCCAAAGTCCCTCTGGAAAAGCTAAGGTAACTATGATGCAGTTGCTCTACCTGTAAATTCCAAGACATTATAAAACCATGGGAAGTTTTCAAAAAATAAACGAATAGGGGTAGGTTGAGAAAAAAGTTCAATGAGGCTTTTCTCGTGGAAAAAAAAATAAAGCTTATGATGGTCTACCCCATAGTGTCCAAAAATTTGGTCCCATGCTGCCAACTTCACAGATGTTACTTTTGAGGAAGATGGATGCCACTGGCTTTTGGTTCCAAAGCTGTAATTTGAAACTTTAATTGGCATTCCTAATGTGCCACACAGTTTAATCGTATGAAAAAGGGGGTGTTTCTTGAATTTGTGCTCTACAGATTATTCACATTCTGCTGATTGTTTAAAAGGTCTTTTCCTCCCTTTGTTTGGAGTAAATTATAAAACATCATACTATCTTTTGTGTATGTATGTGGTAATCTTAATTAGTAATAATATTTTAGTGCAAAATATTACTAGGAAATGCATAGAGCCTGTATTTTTTCTTCAACAACGACTTTTTGAATTGAAATAGAGTTGAGGAGGATTTTAATTCCAATGTAATAAATCTTCAAGTGAAGACTTCTGAAGGAAATTTTAGCATATTTCATGTATATTTGGAATAGTTTTTGTAGTCCTTTACTGGAAACACACACAAACAAACATACTCACATTTATACGCGGAAAAATTGCCCAAACGTGGTGCTGATCTCCATGTACAGTGCCTCCATATATTAGTTATTCTAAATTATAACCTGAGCCATTTGGGAAGGTCCAATTAAAGTGATTGATTGGAGTGGCAAGTCAGTGCTCTGTCTAGTAACTCTCAGAGACGCAACTTCCATAACTTTTAAAAATTGCAAATTTATTTTTTTTTCATGGGGAATCAATATGTTAGGTTAATTTTTCTTAGTCATTCCCTGATGCAGCTTTAATTTGAGTATAATGAAATATGGCTTAGCTAGGCACACTTTAATGAAATTCCTGCAAAGTAAACTTGATAAAGGATACTCCAACCTAGGCGTTGATAGGCCAAATAAAACTTATCCAGACAATGAAGGCCTACACTTCTATTTTTCACACAAGAAATTTCTTTATTTTAGAAACACACCCAAATAAAACACAGCATTTAGCTCACATACTTTTTCCCCTGTTAAAGAATTACAAATTGGGGCCGGCCCGGTGGTGCAGTGGTTAACTTCGCGCGTTCCACTTTGGCAGCCCAGGGTTCGCCAGTTCGGATCACAGGTGCAGACATGGCATCGCTTGGCACACTATGCTGTGGTAGGCGTCCCACATATAAAGTAGAGGAAGATGGGCACGGATGTTAGCTCAGGGCCGGCCTTCCTCAGCGAAAAGAGGAGAATTGGCAGCAGTTAGCTCAGGGATCTTCCTCAAAAAAAAAAAAAAGAAAAAGAAATACATATTAAGTAGCTTGTTTCTGGTTCAAAATGAATATTAACAACTCAGGGGTCCCAGCTGCTGACCTAGAAATCACACAATTAGAGCTTCTAAAAAGTAATATTGTGACCTATATTACATTAGCTAATTATCATATGAATTTCAGTTATCTGATATAGATTCTAAAGCTTTCTTTTCTCAGAAAACTGTAGTTGAAGAGACCACAGTTAGATTTATTCTGAACTCATTTATTTCCTATGAACTTTTTTAAATCTTGTACCTTTGACATTATTAACCTAGCAATGTGTAAACATCACTTTGATTTCTAACAGAATAGATTTGTTTTGTCTGTTTAGAAGCTTTACATAAATAGAATCGTAAGGTATTGTTTCTAGTTTCTTTTGCTCAACAATATGTTTGTGATATTTATCCATAATTTTGAATGTAGTTGTATATCATTCGTTCTCATCGTTGTATATTATTCTATTATGTGAATTTTTATTCACTCTACTGTTGATGGGCATTTTTTTCTTTTTTTCTTTTTCTTTTTTGGCTGTTACAGATAGTGCTGCTATGAACGTTCAAGTGTAATGTTTCTGTTAGGATTAGAGTGGGATGGAGTCACTGGATAATAGTGTATGCACATGTTCAGTTTTAATAAATGCTGTTTTTGTTAATTATTTCTAGTAGTTTTTTTAGTGGATTCTTTAGAGTTTTTTATATAGATTTTATATATAGAATCATGTCATCTGCAAATAGTGACACTTTTACTTCTTCCTTTCCTATTTGGATCCCTTTTATTTCTTTCTCTTTCCTAATTGCTCTGGCTAGGACTTCCAATACTATGTTGAATAAGAGTGGCGAGAGTGGGCATCCTTGTCTTGTTCCTGTTCTCACAGGAATAGCTTTCAGTTTTTCACCATTGGGTATGATGTTAATTGTGGGTTTGTCATGGATGGTCTTTATTATGGTGAGGTACTTTCCCTCTATAGTCATTTTCTTGAGAGATTTTATCATAAATGGATGTTGGATCTTGTCACTGTCAAAAGTCTTATAAAGTAGCTTTACCAGTTTCCACTTGTACCAATAGTCTCTGAAAGTTCTAATATCTCCATAGCCTAACACTGAGTTTTTTCTGTATCTTTCCTTTTAGCCAATCTGGGATGTAGGTAATAGTACCACATTGTGTTTCTAGTTTATATTTCCTAACAACTAATGAAGTTGAACACTTTTTGTGTGCTTTACTGCATGCAAAATACTGGGCTATTTTCTTGTGTGGAATGCCTGTAAAAACCTTTCCCTCTATTTTCTACTAGATTTTCTGACCTTTTCTTATTGATTTGTAGGCATTATTTAGATATTTTGGATATGAATTTTTTGTCAGATGTATGTATTTTGAGTATCTTTTTTCTTTTGTGGATTGACTTTTAACTCTCTCAATTAATACATCTATTAATTATTAATAAATGTAGGTTCTTAATTTTAATATAGTCTAATTTATCATTTTTAACTTTATCATTACTGCTCATTGTATCCTGTTTAAGAAATGCTTGTCTATTCCAGTACAAAGTTATTGTGCTGTGTTATTGTGTTTTCACTAAAAGCCTTATAATGTTATAGTTCATATTTAGATCTGTATCCATCTGGAGTCAATTTTCATGTAAGGTGGGGGGTCAAGACTTCCTTTTTTCCAGTGGATTACCATTGACCCAGTACCATTTGTTGAGAAGACTATCTTTCCTCCAGTGCACTGTGGTGCCCTTGCCATAAATCAGATGAGTACATTATTACCATGTATTATACATAAATATATGTATACATACATACATATACATACAATATATATATTTAAAATTATGGACTCTCTTCTCTTCCGTGGGTCAGTGGTCTACACCAATAACACACTGTCTTAACTAGTGTATTTTATAAAATCTGTTGCTCTTCAGTAAATAAGTCATCCAACTTTGTCCTCCTTCAAATTTGGCTTGGCTATTCTTGACCTTTGCTTTTCCATAAATGTTTTAGAATCAGATTTTTAACTTCTATAGAAAAATTCTTGAAAGGATATTGATTAGTATGCATTGAATCTAAAGATCAGTTAATTAATTTAATATTGAGACTTCTAATCCATGAACATGTTATACTTCCATTTAAATTACATTTAAGTTTTTAAAATTTATCTCATGTTTTGTAATTTTCAGTATAAGGATTTGGTTAACTTTTAAGCCTGTTTCAAATACATGTAAGATCTAATTAGCCCTTTATGAATCGAATTTTGTGGTGTTTTTAAAACAAACAAGTAAGCTATAATCTAGGTATAAGAATTGGATTTTAGTTTCAGTTTTGCTTCCAAACTGTGAGCTAGGCATAAACAGTTGTCCTCACTGTCTTCAACTGTAAAACTAGATCAAATCTGAAACCTTGTCTAGCTCTGCCTATGAGTTTAAATCTATAAATTTGAGAAGTTGATGTCAAGCCAGAAATGTGCATAGATGCTTTATGACACACGAAAATGCCTTTTTATTAAATAAAAGAGGAGTATATCTGATGCACGTTATTCTAGGTCATCCAGATTACTTTATTCATGTCTGAACGTGGCGGAAGCAGACTGGGACCTGAGTTTAATATTAAAATAACATGTAGTTTCAATGGTCCCATTAACTTATTCATCTACCAGGTCCACATCTGACTGACAGTGGAGCATGACATTACTGAAACGTCATGCTCCAAAATGTCATATATGGCAGAGTGATATAACTATAGAATTCAAAACTTACCATGGAGGGAGCACTTGTTGTTTAATCTATTTTTTAGATTTATTAATTGTTACCGTGAAACTAAGGTTTCAGGCTAAGGATTGAGGTTAAGAAACATTTTATATTTGTCAGTTTCATATTTTGACGTCATTTTGTCTGCAATGTGAAGCTGCTCTAAACCTCAGTGAGGAAGATATACTCTCTAAATAAAACTGGAAAACAGATTCTTTGGCCAGTGATGAGACTAAACGTACAAAAAATGTTTTGTGTTGTTTTGTTTTGTTTTAAGTAATGTGCTTTACTGTGGTATGTATCAGCAGCCATTGACACAGTGTCAATAAATGGTGATATAGTAATATGCTGTTTTTTGAAACGAGTAGAAGACTCTTTTTTCTCATTTTAGAAAAAAAATATTTAAGTCCTTGAATTATCTGATATCTACAGAGGCAACATGATGAGTAGTAGATCTGAGGAAACTTTATCAGTCTGAAAGGTTTTCTGGACTGAAAAGATCACTGGACTGTATGGGAATTTAGATAAATTCATATATATAGTAGATCCATAGTAGATCATTAAATGGGGCTCAAGGATATATCCCTAAGTTTTTGAGATAGACTTTATAAAGAGAGCCAATAACACCCCCTTGTTCCAACATCTTTGATTTCACTTTTAGTAATTTTGAATCACTTACCTAACTTATATGAGCATATGAATGTGTACATTAATTATATTGAAAGAAAATGAATACAACATTATACATTACAATCTTGTTTAGAAGCAGTTATTACCATTGGTTATTATAAAGGGTTAATGAGGCAGAAGGCATGGGTTTGATTTTTGGATAGACCAATTTTGTATTGTAATATAACCATAAACTCTACCCTGGCACATTCCAGACTTAAAATGAGTGCAATGGCTGAATCAAGGCCCATGTAGGAGGGTATGAATCTATCTTCTATTCTGAAAAAAATAGTTCAAAGTGCATATTTTCCCTTTAGTAAATGAATAGAAACATATTCATGTGGGAAAAACCCATACCATTGAAGAGTCTGCAAATAGGTATCAAAACATGAGCAGAGGGGACAGCCCAGTGGCATAGTGGTTAAGTTCCCATGCCTTGGCAGCCCAGGGTTCACAGTGTCAGACCCCAGGCACAGACCTATGCACCACTTGTTAAGCCATGCTGTGGCAGCATCCCACATAGAAAATACAGGAAAACTGGCACAGATGTTAGATCAGGGACAATCTTCCTCAAGCAAAAAGAGGAAGATTGGCAACAGATGTTAGCTCAGGGCCAACTTCTTCATACACACCCCAAAAAAACTAAAAAAACATGAACAGAAACTGTGGTTGCTTATCCACGTATCTCCTCCTTCTCTACTAGACAAATTCTGATTATTCTGGGGGTAGCAGAGTGGAAGACTCTGAATTTCAAGAAAGGTGGTTTTGACCTCCATGCTGGGGATGGTCATGTGATGCAATATCAGCCAAGGAAATATAAAGGAATATTTGTCAATTGGAACTTCTGAAAGGTTTTGCTTCCTAATAAAAGAACAGAGACAGAGGAGACGTTCTTTCTCAGCTGTGGCCACTCTGCTACACTTTCTTCTCACCTTTTAAGGTGTTGTGTTGCTTGGAGTTGTAACAGCCATACTACAGCCATGAAGCAATGATCCTAAGGATAAAACTTCAGCATGAAGAAATGGCAAAGCAGGAGAATAGAAAGATGTTAAGACCTTGAGTTAGTGAGGAGATGAACCAATGTTAACTACTGCTTACCTCCATATTTCTTGTAATACAAGGAAAAATAAACCCTTGTTTGATTAAGCCATGTGTTATCATGGTGAAAGCATTCCTACCAAACAGAATATAAATACTACTGGGTTGTAGATAATCTATCCTCTTCATCCATCATGTGTTCATTGACGTAGATTAGACTATGCAAGAAGTCGAGCTAGTGAAGTTAGCCTGTCCTTTAAGTCATTCTGTAAACTTCAAGAGGGTAAGGTCTGTGTTTGTTTATTCACAAACAGCTCCTAACACAGTTCTTTAAACACATTTCAATAAATATTTGCAGAATGATTCTCTTTAGGCCACAGCAGTATCAGAGGGGTGCGGCTCCTCTGTGTCCTGGCTATCCCTTTCCACATCTAATACCCACACGCACACAGATTTGCATGTTTGTGCTGCCATGTTTCATAATGGGTTGAACATCATTTTAAGGAAACTTTTTTCTGTTCTCAATAAAAGGACTAATTCTAGCAACTCTACAGTTCAGCCCTTTTCAGTGAAGACTTTTAGAATGAGTGTTATGAAGTCTCAAAAGTAGCTTCCTCTGTGCGTAAAGCATTTACAGCTGCTACTGAGCAAATGGTTATTGGCAATAAACTGGTGGTCTAATGTGGAAATCACTGCAGGCATGTAGTGGCAAAGTGTTCATTTCATAGCAGGTGAACTCGTGGAGTAAGACTTAATGTAAGTTAAATCATTTTGAGTATCACAAGAGTATGAACTTGGAGTGGATTTGGTACTTGAGTGGATTTTCCAGCAGACTGTCCATTTAAGACATCTAAATCCCCTACCCTATTCAACAGCATTCTCTTTCAGATTGCTGAATTCATCTTACAGCCATCTCTTTCCATTTCTTCAATGTCTGTGCTTTCTTCCTTCTCAGGAACAGTCAGGTCACTTGATTGTCTTGGACACTCTGGCAGCGCTCAGGCCCATGTCTGGTGTCTAGCCCATTGCTTAAGCAGATGCTGTTCAAGTCGCTAAGTCATGTGAGTGCCTCAAGCTACGTATGTCAGAAACCATGTTGCAGGTACCTCAATTAAGTTTTCTGGCCTCTGGTGGCCCCCCATGTGCACCCCAAAAATGTGCTTGTTTTTCATTTTATACTTAGAGGCTTCTCATCTACCCTGTAAGCAGGAAAAGATTTTGCTTTTCAGTTTCATAATGTTTTATAATTAACATGCCTTCACTCAAATAATTGTTTTCCATTTTCTCTTGTATGTGAACCCCTTGTGACAGTCTCCACTACAAAAATCATAGCTGCTGGTGGGAAAACAAAAAGATGATTGTCTTTGTCACCTGAATTGTAACTGTTTCGACTTATTAACTTATCGGAACACAGCTCTGCCAAGTCTGGCCTCCAGAGTTTACAGTAGGCAAATAAGATTGGAATGGAATCTAAATGGACTCAGGCAAGGGCTCAGGGACAGTTGTGCACACAGGAGCAGCCTGCTTAAACGGCAGGCCCTACAGGTATTCGCTGTTGTGGAAATGTTCTAATATCCTAAAGACTGGTGAGTTTTGATTGGCTGCAAAAAGTGATGGGTCCTGCCCAGTAACTTGATTTACTTTTCTTTTTAGGAACAACAGTGAGGCCTCCATCTAAATAGCATTCATTTCTTTCTAGGCTGTGACTCTAGATACAATTGTACTCATGCTACTTTTGAGGTACTATTTTGGGAAATTATACTAGGATCAAGCTAATATTTTTTGGTCCAAGTCACAGTTAAACATTTTGGGGCATTCGTTGTTTTTTCACTTTTCCATGCATGTTAGCATTCTGGTTTTTGTTGTTGTTGTTGTTTTTGAGGAAGATTAGCCCTGAGCTAACTGCTGCCAATCCTCCTCTTTTGGCTGAGGAAGACTGGCCCTGAGCTAACATCCCTGCCCATCTTCCTCTACTTTATACATGGGATGCCTACCACAGCATGTCTTTTGCCAAGCAGTGCCATGTCTGCACCCGGGATCCAAACCGGCAAACCCCGGGCCACCGGCAAGCAGAACGTGCGAACTTAACCACTGCGCCACTGGGCTGGCCCCTAAAATTATTCTCTTTCTGTCACCCTGTCTCTCTTCCTTCCTGCCTGCTTTCCTTTCTTCCTCCCTGAATAAATAAATTCATAAACTATTAAAAGCGCATACTTTGGAGGAAGGTCTCACCTGGCATGGGGTGCCTGCATAATATGAAGAGGACTGCTGTGGCAGAAGTGACAACAGCCTTACATGGGATGTTGCATCTCAAGTGGGCTTGAGGCAGGCTTTCCTATTGGGAGGGCAATGGCAGTGGCAGGAGCCGTAGCAGCGCAGAATAGGATGTCAGAGGTAGGAATGAAGAAGGATTCACACAGGGAGGGACACAGCAATGACAGCAGCCCCAGAGCTAGGCAGAATGAGGTGAGGAGGGTAGGTATCCACATGACAGCATGTGGCGTCAATGGCAGCAGCAACAGGTGCTAAGTTGCATTTAGAGAGATTTGAGGTAATGGAAATAGATTTCTCACTGTCAAAGAAGGAAGGAATAAATATGAGTACTAGAAAGGTGAAGTGTAAAATGAATCCTATAGTGTTGATTACACTTGGACATATTGGTGTTAAACTAAAGTTTTAAAGATAGGTGATAATGATAGGTAGATAGACAGATAGATATAGAGAAATACACATTAATATATGGGTGTTTTGGTGTGAATAGATATGTAAGCATATATGTATGGCCCCAAATTCTGTCCACTGACAGGGTATAGGGGCAGCGATATCCCGATAGCAATAAACACATCTACTTCCTAGATCTTGGTTTCTAAGTGCAGTTCAACATTGAAAGGAATCAAGGTTTCTGGGACAGAGAAATATCAGATTCTAGGGTCGGAGAAGGGAAAGTACAAGTAAATCTGTAACATCTTAAAGATTGATGGGGCATGTCAAAAGGACACAGGAGCTATCTTAAAGGGGCTCCTAGTGGCCAAATCTGAGATAATTTGGACACCAAAATAAATAATGATAGCAACGGAATGAAAAACGAGTAGAGTAAGAATCCATGAGTCCGTGTGGATTTAAACCAAGAGATGAAGAAATGAATGGGGAGAAGAAAAAGCTTTTGTTTGTGATGGAGTGTCAACAAATAAATGCAGAAGAAATGAAGGGGGAATGGAAAGTCATCATTTGGTAATAAAAACCAACAATGGATGCTTGAACTAGTGGGTGAAAGTTTGATAAGGAATGGAAGGTTTACATAACCTCACAGCACTTCCCCAGAAAACACTTACTAATTCCAAATGTAAAAAAAAAAATTTACAATGGAGAAACTTGACAACCACCAACTTAAATCAAGTGATCATAGTTAACATCACCAGTAATGGGACAATCAAAATCATGTGCTACCAGCTAGCAAGCAATAAAGTGATCCCATCAACACTGTTGTGATATTCCTGCCAAAACTGTGCAGCCTGAATCTAATCGTAGGAAACCATCAGACAGACTAGGTTGAGGGACATTCTGCAAAATTACTGCCCTGTGATCTTAAAAAATACTCCCAACAAGGAACTGGGAAATTCTTCTGGATCAAAGAAGCCTGAAGAAACGTGACAACAGAATGTGGCACATGATCCTGGATTGGATCCTTTAGCTATGGAGAGCATTGTTAGGACAACTGGTGAGGCTTGACTGGGGTCTGTGGAATGCACGGTAGTAGTATCTATCTCACCATATTTATTGGAAAAGCCACTTCAGTGCCTGTCCTCATCGAGATGGCCTATGGGCTGGCATTATCATAATAGGAAAAAATATATATTTAGGATTTTTTCCAGTAACATCAATTTTACCTATTTTTAAATTGCAACTTCTTTAAAAGGCAGCTTATTTTGCGTGTCACTCAGAAAATTCTATGTACCTGACAACTTCAAGCTTTTGATGTCTGAGAGCTTGGGAAAAAATTCTTTTCCCTTGTAGAACAGAAACCCAAAACCATTTTTTTTAAAGAAAGAGTAAGCTCTAGAGACCAAATTCAAAGTTCTTTTATTTTAAAAATTCCATTAAACAAGAATTGTTCTCAGAAATAAAAGCAGGTAGGGCATGCCTATGGATATGAACTAAATTCTCTGAAAATAAAGATTCAGAAATGTAGTTCCCAACATGACACAGCACACACTATAAGGCATCCACACAGCTGTGCCTCTCGTGCTTTGTCCTTTGGGTGATGTCAAGCGGTGCTTCTGTCACTCTGCCAAGCAGTCAGGGAGCTACAGGTACTGATGGAGGTTCATGGTTCAAGGTTGTGCAGCCAGTTACCCGGGCAGGTACAAATGAAAAGACGGATGTAGGTCTTGATTGTGACGCTCTGGTAACTCACCATCCAAAATTCAAAAGCTGGCATTTTGAATTAAAAACAGAATGCTGGGGTCGGCCAGTGGTGCAGCGGTTGTCAGAAGAGTCAGGACCCAAGAGGTCTTTAGGAAAGCACCTTTACATTTTTTAATGGTTCATTTGGGAGAGGCTTCTGTTTTTCATTTTTTCTACTCAATATCTTTGTTCAAATATGTTGTTTTTCAATACACTTTCTATGTATTTATTGGAATGTGTTGGGTCTTTTTATTTTTTGATGGCCTACCATGTTAGTTTTTTGGACATGCCTCATGTGAGTTTGAAAATATAAGCACATCTCTGTATTCATTTTATATAATTGATAAATATCTACAAGATTTCACATATTCCTTATGATATTCAGATTTTCTTCTTCCTTATTTATCTATTATCTACACTATTTTTAAAGACAGAAAAAGGTATCAAAGTCTTATATAATAATTTTATTTCAATTTCAATTTCAATTTCTCCTTTACATTCAAGTTGTTTTGTTTACATATTGGGAAACGATATTATTTAGCATGTAAAGATCCGTGAGAATTTTGCATAGTGGTTAAGAGCATAGAATAGGAGTCAGATTTACTTACTGTATTACTTAAACTCTACAGTCTCCTCATCTATAAAATAGAGATAATAATTTTAATTACCTCATGGGTGTGTTGTTTGTATCCAATTTTTTTTTTCCTTTTTCTCCCCAAAGCCCCCCGGTACATAGTTGTATATTCTTTGTTGTGGGTCCTTCTAGTTGTGGCATGTGGGATGCCGCCTCAGGGTGGCTTGATGAGTGGCGCCAGGTCTGCGCCCAGGATTCAAACCAACAAAACACTGGGCCGCTGAAGCAGAGCATGCGAACTTAACCACTCGGCCACCAGGCTGGCCCCATGTATCCAATTGTTGTAAAGGTTTTGGAAAAGTGTCTAGCTTCTAAGACATAAGTACTTATTATAGCAATAAATATGAGTATGTTTATGGGGATTATATATTTCACAAATATACCAAACCATCTTAATAATTACTGTCCTACTTAATACTTTTTATCTTGAGTTTAACTTTATCTGATATTATTCCTTCTATCTCTTTTGTTTTCCTTTTTTTTTGAGGAAGATTAGCCCTGAGCTAACGACTGCCAATCCTCCTCTTTTGGCTGAGGAAGACTGGCCCTGAATTAACATCTATGCCCATCTTCCTCTACTTTATATGTGGGACGCCTACCACAGCATGGCTTTTGCCAAGCGGTGCTATGTCTGCACCCGGGATCTGAACCAGCAAACCCTGGGCTGCCGAGAAGGAGAACAAACGAACTTAACCACTGAGCCACCGGGCTAGCCCCGTTTTGCTTTGCTTTGCTTTGATCTTAGTTTTTATTTTTCTAGTATATCTTTGTTCATATTTTAATTTTTGAATTTTTATGAATCCTTTTTTCTCTTATATAGAACACTTAGGTAGGTTTGTTTATTAATCGTTTAAGAGTCTTTGACTTTAATATATGATTTGAATATATCTGTGGTTATTTTTATAAGACATATTTGGACTTCCCATTTTCATCATAATTTACAATTTCTGTTTTTCTTCTTACTAGTTCTTCTCTATTGCAATCTTCTGCTATATTTTCCACATTTTCTTGTAAGTGACACTGCCCTCCCCATTTCCCCAACACAACAATTTAAGTTGTATAGTTCAGTTCCTTTCACCTCCTTATTACTTTTAAAACATTACAAAATTGCTTAAAATTGTGTTTTTTATTTCTCAGTTTCTGAAATCTTGTCTTCTCCATGAAGTATTTTAAAAAATTAATTTATATTTCTTCCTACCTTCTTTATCTGTGCCACCTCTGATTTCTTAATGATATACAATGAACTTTTTGTTTACTCTATTATAATTGGTCCCATACTTGCATTGGTTTATGTTTTTTAAATTATAATATGTACATTCTACTTTATAATTATAAATGTAGATTAACATGAGAGCTATACAGCTTTTTCTTTGTTTTTCTCTGTTGGTTGGATTATGTCTGCAAGTTGATTTTTCAGGACAAATATATGAGTAATATACTTCTAGGGCTCTTTCATATTTGAACATGCATATGTATTGCCTATATATGTTATAATCAACTTATCTTAGTATACAATCCTTGAGTCATCCACTTTATTCTCAAATTTTGTAAATATTGCTCTGTTGTCTTCTTTTTTTCCCCAGTATTATATTATGAAATTTTAAAATATAGAGCAAAGCTGAAAGAACTCTGCATGAACACCCAAATACTGACAACTTAGATTCTACCATTAACATTTTACCATTCTTGCTTTATCCTACATCTGTCCATCTAGTCATTCATTCATCCATTTTATTTTTTGATGTTTGGTATTTTTTGATATTCACAATATTGAAATTAATTGAAGATGTCAGTATATTTCTCCCTCTGAACACTTTACATGTATATCACTAAGCAGATTTCAATATTTACTTATAATTTTGTAAAGTATAAATTACATTCAATAAAATGCATAAATCTTAAATGTATATTTGCAATATTTTCACAAATTGATACCTCTGTACAACCCAAATCCCTCTTTAGATATAGAATATTAGCCCTACCCAAGAGAGTTCCCTAACGCTTCTTCCAAGTCATTCTCAACCCCTCTCACTGAGGCAATAATTGCCCACTGCCTTTTTTTCAGAACAATATAGATTTGTTCTATGTATTTTTAAATTCCACCAAAAAATGGAATTATGCATTCTGTATTCTTTTGTGTAAGATTTCCTTCATTTGGCATGCTTTTAAGATTCAATTAGTTATTACAAGTATCAATATATGCTTTAATCTGTTGGTCTTTCCTAATTTATTTTTGTTATTTTTATTATTAAGTTGTAAGAGTTCTTTTTTATTTTAGATGCTAGTTCTCTTTCTGTCTATATCTATAGATGTATCTAAATATGGTATTGTTGGTATGGTATGGTGTTAGATATTAGTATATCTAAATTATGGTATTGTTCTATGTGTGTTTTCTAAGAAAGCTTGGCTTATCTCCGAGTTATGAAGATATTCTCCTCTAAAAGCTTTATGATTTTAGATTTTACATTTAAGACAATGATTCAACTTGAATATACTTCTGTATATGGTGTGAGGTAGAAGTCACAATTCACTTTTTTCCCATATGGATATCGAGTTATTTTAGCACCATTTGTTGAAAAAACCCTTCTCTTATTGAATTGCCTTGGCACCTTTGTGAGAAATCAAATGATCATGTAGAAGTGGATCTATTTCCAAATTTTGTATTCTCTTCCACTTACATATTTGTCAGTATTTTTTACCACATTTCATTGTCTTGATTTCTGAAGTTTTATAGGAAATCTCAAAGTAAGGTAGGGTACACACTTCAACTTTGTTCTTTTTCTTGAATGCTTTCGATAGTCTAGGTTCTTTGACTTTCCATATTCATTTCAGAATCAGTCTGTCAATTTCTACAAAGCATCTTCTGAGATTTCAATTACTTTTATTTTCACTTTAAATTATATTTTAATTTTAATTTAATTTAATCTATAGAATAATTTGGCTACAACAGTGGACCCCTCAAACCATTAAAATTGTTTATCTCTCAATTTATTTAGATATCCTCTTATTTATCTTAGCACTGCCTTATAATTTTCCTCTCAGAAGACTTACACATCTTTTGTTAAACTTATTCACATATTTTTCATTTTTGAGGCTATGGAAATGGAATTCATTAGTGTAATTTTTATTTTTAAGTATTTTGCCTCTACTATACAAAATTCACTTAACTTCTGTTATTAATCTTGAAACCTGAAATTTTAAAAACTCACTTATCAATTCTGGTAGTTGTTTTTGTAGATTCCTTAGGAAACTTCATGTACATTTTTGTCATCTGAAAATAGAGACAATCTTTCTTCCTTCTTTCCAATCTTGATACCATTGTTTTTCTTTTTCTTGCTTTGTTGCAATGACTAGTATCTTTAGTATAATATGGAATACAGGTGTGAGGGAGGGCATCCTTGCTCATCCTGTTCTCAGTCTTAAAGGAAAGCACTCTAGTTCACAATTAGGCATTATGTTAGCTTCTAAGTTTTTCACATATGCTTTGTCAGACTGAGGAAGTTTCCTTCTAGTCCTAGTTTTATGAGAATTTTAGTCATGAATAGTTCTGGAATGCTGAAACGATATTAGGGTTTTTCAACCCCTAGTCTTTTAATATGGTAAGTTACATTGATTTAACAATGTTATTGCATAAACTTGCTTAAGATAAACTCTACTTGATCATAATAAATTATCATTTTTGTATATTGCTGGCTTTGATTTGTTAGTATTTTGCTAAATATTTTTGCATCTATAGTCATGAGGGATACTGGTGTCATTATTTTTGTGTGTAAAGTCTTTGTCATGTTTTGATAGTATGGTAGTCTCTATTTTCTGATAGAGTTTGCATAATGTTGGTGTTTTTCATTTATTAAATGGTTAATAGAATGCACCAGTGAAATCATCTGTGTCTGGAGTTTTATTTATGGAAAGGTTTTTGAGAACAAATTCAAAATTCAATTTCTTCAATAGACACAAGAATATTCAAATTTTCTGTTTCATTCTGTGTCAGTTCTGGTAAGTTGTATTTTATAAAGAATTGTCTCTTGTATCTTTTAAAATTTGTTGCCTTGGGATTCTCTAAGCTTCTTGAATCTTTAAATTTGCCTCTACACTTGTAAAACTATTTTCAAATACATTTTTTTCCTGATTATTTTTCTTCTCTCTTCTTGGGTCTCCAAATTCATCTGTATCTATATCATGTGTTTTAGTATTGTCCTTACAGGTTCCTGAGAGACTGTTCATGTAAAAATAAATATTCTTTTTAGATTCATATTGGATCATGTCTATTAACCTATCTTCAAATTCACTCATTCTTTTCACTTCTAGCTCCATTCTGCTGTTAAACCTATCCTGTGAATTTTTAATTTCAGCTGTTATATTTTTTATCTCTGGAATTTTAATTAGATATATTTCTATTTCTAACTGATAATTATTACCTTTGTATTCGTTGTGAGCATATCTTCCTTTACTTAATGGCTTCTTTTAAGTCCTTGTCTGTCAATTCCAACATCTGAATCACTTTGGCATTAGTCTTTTCTTTCTAGACTTATTAAAATCTTCCTGATCATCATATGCTGAGTAATTTTGGATTATATCCCAGACATTGTGAATGTTTTGCTGTGGAGACTTTGAGTTTGGTAATATTCCTTCATAGAGTTTTTGGGTTCAAATTATGAGAGAGATTTTGTTGTTATAGTTTCAGAAGTTTATTAACTTCATTCAATTTGGAATTGCAACCACTAACTGTTGGGTAGCAGCTCAGATCTCTGCTGGGCTGCTTTGTGATCGTCCTATATATGCATGGTTCAGGTTTAGCCAGAGACCTGAGCAGATTTTATGCATAGAATTTGGGACAGTGCCTTTTTACCTTTCTTTTGTCTAAGATTCCCCTTTCACTTTCCAGTGGTTCTCCTCTTATTCTTAAGACCAGAAAGACTGTGGATTTTCTACCAGAGTTTTAGCCTTCCAGTGCAGTGCCTGTACTTAAGCTAACAGTTTTAAAACTGAGAACCTTAGTGGCACTAGAAGTGAAGGCCAAAGTCCATGGTGTTCTGTTGTTTAATGTTGATAACCAGGCGTCTGCAAACATCTTATATTTTTTTCTATGCATCTAGCTTCTTCTGTCTAGGTTTCTTAAAATTCTTTCTTTGGATTTGAAATTTGTTAAATTCACCAGTTTTAGTGTCATATTTTATTATTTTTCTAGATTATGATAAGCCATTTCAATCTTCATTCATTTAGGAAATTTATCGTGTATTTTATGTCTAAATATGGTTTTCTATTTCACATTTCAGTTTTCTTCTCCTGTCATATCAATTATCCGTATGTTTGCTTTTCTGTTATATCTATCAGCTTCTATCTAATATTTTCCACATTTCTGTCTTTTTTGTGTGTGTGCATGAAGAAGATTGCTCTTGAGCTAACATCTGTTGCCAATCTTGCTCTTTTTGCTTGAGCTAGATTGTCCCTGAGCTAACATCTGTGCCAATTCTCCCCTATTTTATATGTGGGATGCTGCCACAGCCTGGCTTGTTAAATGGTGTGTAGGTCCACACCAGGATCTGAACCTACACCTACAAACCCTGGGCCACTGAACTTAACCACTATAGCACAGGGCTAACCCCCCATATCTTTGTCTTTTGCTCTGCTCTTTGGGAGTTTTCTTTCAACAGCTGCTACATATAATTTTACTCTAATTCCTAGAATTTTTAAATTTATGTTTTGTGCAACAGTTTGCATAAGATCTATATTTCCTTCATTCCTTGGTCTTTCTCACCTCCCAGTCCCCAGATAACATGATAGGTGCTTAATACATCTTTGCTGTTGAGTAAAGAATCCAAGCTGTAATACAGCTAGCTAATATTTTTTACATTTTGAGTATGAAGCTAGAACCATTGCCTGGTTTCAGCTTTGCTGCTCTGTTTTCTTTTGCTTTTCATTTCTTTCTCTTCATTTCAAGCTGTTTTGTAAAGGGAAATTGTGAATCTGCACATATACCATAATTTTCCCCAGAAATGGAGCTTGCCAATTTTCCCTAGAGTATCCTAATCTAGATGATTAACAATTTAGGTTTGATGAATATTCAAACTCTCTTTTATTTCTTTATTTAACTAAACTACATTTATTGCGGTTGGTTATTTTTAAAATATCTCCTGACAAAGTATTTATTAGTATCCTCCAAAATATAATTAGGATAAGTGCCCAAATCCTCATGTCCCACTTACCCTCTTCACCAGAGCATAAAGTAATAGACACTTCCTGTAGCCTTAAGTGATTATTCCTAATTAGTGTTTATACCATATTGATTTTGCAAGAAGTTACTTCCTGTCACTCGCTACCACATTTCCAACAGAGAAAGCCCTTTAAGGAGGTTGTTGGAAAAATATGTTCCTACAAAAACCTTCAATTTAAGAAGCAAAAAAATAATCTATAATATTATATAGTAAAATTGGAGGAATCTGGTAAATATATATTTTATCTTTCTTAAGTTCTTAGAGTTGATTGAGAAATAAATAGCATTTAAGCCTGAAGTACAATACATTGTCTTCAGAGGACAATCATGTAAATAAGGTCACATACATGAATAATTTACTAGGATCAATGTAATGTCTTTTGTGGAAAAGTCAATTATCAAAATAAGTATTTTGCCTTATTTAGACCAAAAAAGGAAAAATGCTTTGGTAACAAAGAAAACATATTTATAAGCCATGTAAGTAAATATGTCAATTTAAGTGCTTATATGCTGTGCTTTGCTTTGTTAAATGAATCAAAGGTGAGACATTTGGTGGCAATAATTGTTTTATAAAATTAAACAGATTTTAGTTTACTTTTGTCTCCTTGTAGTAGAACTTAATAAGAGCAATAACTCACATTTTATCAGTTCAATTTATTTAAATTTTATTTTTCTTTTAAATCACTCTTTTAAGATTTCCCTTAAAGGAAAACTACTATACAAATAAACAAAACTTGCTTCAAATGGCTTCTTTTAGTTCTATACATGTTTGGCAAGTGATCCTTTCTCCTAACTATGAAGAACATTGTCTTTGAAATATTTCAACATCCTCTCCTGCTTTTCAGCCATACCATTTTATAACTCACCATTGACCAGGCTTCCATTCTAGATCAGCGTTTTCAAAATGCTTGGTGAAATTTACCAGTCCTGTATCTCATCTCTTCGGGGCCCACAGCGGGGTCTTCCTCAGCAAAACTGTAAAATTCGTGCTCCAATGCCCTATATTTTATTTCTACTGCCCTTTTATTTTTTTCAGGTACTTTTTTTCTCACCCAACCTGTGTACCTTTCACCATTGAACACTTGTGTCACAATCAAATCTGTCCTTATTATGTCATTGGCTATCAAATCAGTCATTTGCCACTTTAATTTGAATAATATACCTCAATATACTAGCGCATTTGCAGTTGAGCTTTATGTGGTATAAAATATAAGTTCCCTTTATTGAAGTAATTCTAGGTGTCGGGGAGAAAAGAGTTTTCTCTTTCTCATTTTTTCTACTCTTTTCTTTTCTTTCCTTTGCTTTTCAAAGGAGGAATGGCACTCAGTATCTCTGAGGTCATACCATGCAGGTGACCACTTGATATTTAAAATTTTCGGATAACTCAAAAACAAAACCAGGTAAGTGTAATACAAGAGCTTATTTTAACTTGATCTCTCTGGAGCAAATATTGTTACTTTCAAACTTTAGTGAGAGTATCTAATCAAATTTGTAGACAGAATGGCACCATCATCAGCTGCTGAAGAAAAAATAGAATGTTTGGAGAAAACCTCAAGGAAGACCTTACTAATTTTAACAACTGTTTGTTTATGATCAGTCTCTTCCCACTAGTCTTTTTTTTTTTTTTTAAAGATTGGCACCTGGGCTAACAACTGTTCCCAATCGTTTTTCTTTTCCTTCTTTTTTTTTAATCTCTCCAAACCCCCCCGTACACAGTTGTATATTTTAGTTGCACGTCCTTCTAGTTGTGGGATGTGGTACTCCACCTCAACGTGTCCTGACGAGGGGCGCCATGTCCGCCCCCAGGATCCGAACCCTGGGCCACGGCAGCAGAGCGCACGAACTTAACCATTTGGCCACGGAGCCGGCCCCCAACTAGTCTTAACCCTTATCATATCCCAAACCTTAAGGTGAACTCACACTCACACACTTGTTAGAAACCAGACTGGGCCATAAAACCTAAATCTAACAATAATCTAAAAGCAAGTTGTTTTTTTTTTTAATATTTTATTTTTTTCCTTTTTCTCCCCAAAGCCCCCCAGTACATAGTTGTATAGTCTTTGTTGTGGGTCCTTCTAGTTGTGGCATGTGGGATGCTGCCTCAGTGTGGTTTGATGAGCAGTGCCATGTCCACACCCAGGATTCGAACCAACGAAACACTGGGCTGCCTGCAGCGGAGCACGCGAACTTAACCACTCAGCCACGGGGCCAGCCCCTAAAAGCAAGTTTTAAGACTAAACCATATATAACCGTAATTATAAACTTGACCCTAATCTTAATTTTCTTATAAACCCAACTCTAACTCTGACCATGAACACTAATATTAATGCATACCTAAATCTAGAAGTAATTTAGGACACCCAGAACCAAGAACACCAAATGTGCATTTACTTATTTATTTATAATTTATGTAATAAATTGATGATTGATTAGTTTACAATTAGCTGTACATTGCTGGTAGGGTAGAATTTAATTTTTAACACACTTTTCCAGAAAGGTAGTTGAAATACATGCTGCTGACTATTATGTTGTATAGACTAATGCATATTTACAATCTTTATATATATAAAAAACATTTAAAGATGCAGAAAGTAATCATAATAAACCTAACAAATTGTCAATATGTATAAATAAATCATCATAATGATTATCTTGAAAAAATTCTGAAATATAATATGACAAATCTTGTTTAGTGGATTATCACTAGATGGTAGGCTTATAGATAGTTTCTTTTTTCCCCTCTTTCTCTCTTTTCAAATTTTCTCTGACATGTATAAATTAATTTTATAATCAGAAAAATATTATTTTGATGAGGATTATTTTAGACTGGTTACTTTTAAAAAACTGCAGATGAGAAGGAGGCTCTGAGGAGTAGAATTTACTTACCCTTCCTTAAGAGACATTTACATCTAAAAGAAACCTCCATCTGTAAAGGTATCTTCCTCTCTGTACCAGGAAGAAGGGGGGATGACTTTATCTCTGGAAACTCTTAATCAACGCCAAAGGCAAGGACTTAAATCTGCATCTTATTTACTGTACTTGTGTAGTAATCTCCCATGATCACTCCCCCTTCACCATCAACATCCTCCTTCGTCTTTAGCTGAAGGTAATATTTAAGGTGGTGGCTTGAGCCATTTCCTTAATCCGGTTTGATTCTTATCCAAAAGTTATATGACCACCCAATAACCAGACCCCACCTGCACTGATACCATTTTAGCAACTTTTTTAAATATATTCTTTCCTTTGTCTTGTAAAGAGATAACTCACATACCTATGCCTTAAATTTAGCCCTACTCTCAACTCATGTTTGCAGCAGCAGCTCTGACTGCCCATGGGTCCTGTCCCCATGCTATTCTACACTATTCTCTAAATAAAAGAGCACTACTGCCAGACCTTGAGAGTCCAAGAAATCTTTCTTTTGACTCTTTGGCTCGCCAACCCCGCATCATTTCAATAGAGGAAGATGCCATTGCAATTATCAAGAAAAATAGAAGATAAAACATAAATTTGACTAGGTCTTAAATAAAGGGAGTTTTAAGTGTTTTTCAGGTGAATGTAGAGTTTATTTGGTTCAGTAAACCATTTGTAAAGGTATAAAATCCATGCTTATACTTTTCTGTGATCCCGTTGACAGGAAATTTCCTTTTTTTTTCTGAAACTTATCCATGCTAAAATTTGCCAAAGAACAAAAATAATTTCTTATTCTGTATGTCTAATCAAATTCTGCAAAGGTTCAAGTCTACTTTCCAAAAGTAGAAAACATCTGAATCACGTGCCATTGTAACAGAAGTATAATTAATTAGTCCAAAACATTTTTACAAGGAGGAATAATGGCTTAATGGGGTCAAATAAGAAGTAATGCAAGTTTTTCTTTTTATAAGTTAATAGAGGAGGATGGGGAGAGGTAAAGACAGGAGAGGAAGAAGTTTCTGCGCTCTTTAGAATACCTGATATATTACTTAGATAATGTCATGCAGAGTAATAAAAACACATCACACTGCCACTTTTTATAACTTATTTAGGCCAATAATTTGGACACAATACTTTGATAGAAACAAAATCAAGTCAAATATTGACACAGAACATAATATTATTAAATAAGTATTTGTTTATTTATTATGGCTAGTTTGAAATTTAGTTTTTCAACATATTGCCAGAATTGATAAGGAGGTTGGATAGTAACTCTGCACTGCCTCATTCGTATGTTGATATATTCTACTCCCTTCTCAGATTTCTATTAAGGGCAAAATTCCAAATAATTTAATGGAAAGCACTCATACTGTCACACAAACTGTTCACTTACTAGCGATGACTTACCTTTTTCCTATAAACTTTCTTCATTCTTCTCCCAAACATGAACCTACCCTGAGCCAAAATATAGAATTTCCGAGTAAGATTAAGGACACAAAGTCTAACATCTTTTTTCTTCATTATATACTCAGCTTGTGTCAGAAGACTTATATTTAATTTTATGCTTCCTTTAAAATATTTAAAAGTTGTACACTTATCTTTCTAAGACCAAGAAGTATATCATCTTTCTACAGCCTTTCTAAAACACAACACAACGCATTGAATAATATTGAATGACTAAGTCCTGTATGATTACTGGAAATCGTCCATACTAAACATACTCCTCTAAGATTTGTTTAAGTTTTTTTTTTTTTCTATAATCCACTGTCTGATTGTACCTTAGTAAAACCCTAGGATTATTCATTAGAAAATTTGTTCATAATAAATGAAGGAATCACACTTCAAATGAGCTGGTGACCTCCTAATTGAAAATACAAGGACGTGAATAGGAAACAAGAGAAGACACATTTGGGGAACAAATACTATTATTAAAATAAGAAAAATCTATTCTGCTTCTTCAACCCTCTTTTATTTAACACAGAATTTTGGCATACATGTGAGTATTATTGGGGAAATCAAGTAAAAGACAAACAATGAAATCTATGATTGCCTTTGAAGTGCACTTTAATCTAAGAAAGTGGTTAAGAATAAAAACTTTTGAAGTTTGCACCTAGAAATTTTCAATAATCAAGGTGCATAAAGGGGGAGACTTGTGTGTGTTGTGCTTGTCACAGCTGGTTGTATACATTTTCTGGAAACGTCTGTACAAAACTGGTGTTCCCTCTCTGACTCAGTTTTGAGAGGTTCTAAAAATTTCCCTTAAAATGTGTTCAGTAAGGCCAAAGAGCACCAACGCTTTAGGTTCCCCCCTTTTCTCCTCGCCATAGCACCCTGGCAACTTTCTCTAAGGACAAACCATCCTCGGTGCCGCAGTGCAGCTATTAAATGACTCTTTGTAGCTCTGAAAGGTCAATTCCAGCAAAGCATTAACATCCAAAAGAAGCGTCTTTCAATTTCTCAATTGCTCATGTCTTTCATTCCTGATGCTATCTATCTCAATGATTTCTCAACTAACTACCTCTAAAGCACACGTTTACCGAAAACATTTGTAAAGTGAATGGTAAAAAAAAAAAAAAAAAAAAAAAAAGCCTGTCACCCTCCACAAGAATCTTTGTAGCTTCTCTTTGCTATGCAGCCCTGACATTTCAGTAATTGCTTCAACCTTAGCGCAGCCAGGCTTTGTGCCTTCCCCAGATGAAACATTTCTTAGACTCTTTATTTTAGAAGTTCTCCACTTTGATTACTAAGGCACTAAGTTTCTCCTCTGCCCTGGCCAAGGCTGCTTTTAGCTTGTCAACATGTCTGAATCGAGTTTTTCCTCAGTGAAAATGGAATACCCATGGTGAAAAGTGGTTTCATGATTTCTTGTCTTCTTTTAAGGCCCATTCTGGTTGAATTAAATTTACTTGAGGAAGTTTTTCTCCTTTTTCTTTCTTTCTTCTTTCTTTTCTTTATGAGGCTGATTGGCATTTTGTAATAACTGCAAAGCTATTGAAAAGAGATCTTCATAATAAGTACATCTGAATGTTAGTGGCTTGTTTATAGGATTTGTTGACAATCAAGATTGTTTCAAATGGAAATGAAACCCTGCAAGGAATTATAGACATTTGGGGAGGAAATACACTCAAATTGAAGGAAAGCATAAGAAGTCACCCCTGTTATCTTTGTTTGGTGCATGAGCCACTTTCCAGTGTTTCTGTGCTACTTGTTTGTGTGAGAAGTGGTGACAGGAGAGGAGAGCGGAGAGGATTTAAACGTTATGCGTATAAGAGGTCATTGCTGGAATTATAAACGGGTACGTTTTCTAGAGAGATCTAACGCAATCCTCCAGCAAGTTTGAGGATAATAAAAGATGAGATCAAGATACATAATTAAACAACTATGAAGGGTGTGGTCGCAAAACTTCTAATGGTGATAGTAATTGGTTTAGAAATTTTTAAAACTTTGGAAATCACTTCAGCATTTTTTTCTTACTACTTCTTGCTTCGGAAATACCCCCGAAATGTTGCCAACAGTGTTGGACAGGACAATATTGTGATTAATGCTCCCAAGTGTTTTCTCTCATACTTTCTTTTTACTCATGACCATTTTCACATGCAATCTGCTAAGCATTCTGCACCATGCTTCCCGGAAGGGATAGTACCATAAAAAGAAGAGGAAATAAGAGAAGACCATTCTTGGGTTTTGAATTTCTCAACCGCGGCTACAGGCAAGTAAGAGGCCCTCGACCTGTGAGCAATAGATTTGAGGTATCATGATGAATCCTGGCAAAGTTTCCCTGCCCCAAACTCTACTTCTATTTCTACCCTAGATCAGGGAGTTTTCTTGACCGTAAGAAGTGGAATGAGGGGGTGTGCGGGTGGAAAAAAGAGCTTAAATGCTAAGCTTGGTGTCTCAATTTATTTACCGAGCTTATTTGCTAAGGCATAAGCCCAGAAATTATTGCACAATACTTCTAGGCCAAAGGGGTCTGAGACGGCCTCTCAGAATTACTCCATACCCTGGCAATGCCCAGGATCGGGAGGTTTACTCTTGTGTACTTCAGGGTCCTTAGGCAGTCCTGCCTTATTTCCTTACACTTGAAAGGGATGGAAGAAGAGGACAGCAAAGGAAAGGATCTCAAGATGGGTTAAGGTCTAAACCAGGGGCCACTCAGCATGTACTTTGTGCACTGACTTTCACTGGATACCAATGAGGACAGATACTGAGAGAGACCGGTTATGCCCACCCAAGTTTTATACTACCTCTCCCACTTCTAGATCTGAAATTCCAGGAATTTAGCTATGCCTTGATTAGATGGTCAAGGGAAGTAATTCTAAAATGGTTCAACTAATAATCCTCAATCCAGTTGGAGTGAGGGTTCATACTAAAAATTAAGTAGTGTTACAGAAAAATAAAGTTGTATTTTCTTCTCTGAGTTAGTGAACTAAGACTGTAATACCTTATGTCACTTGTTTATACAGTGGCAAGCTAAATGCCTTGGTGTATGTCTAACACAGAATCATTATTTCAAGCTACATCTAAAACCAGAACGGAGAGACTGCCCTAAGAACAATCTTAATATAAGAAGAACAAAACAGAAAGCTTTACAATAATTTCCAGAAGCTTTGAGGCAATATGTTAGATCCACTGTTAGTCCTAGTATAAGCAAAGAGAAGATGGTAGCTATTTTTTAAATTTGGCAAACATGTTGAATTCACAATAAAGAAGTCAGAAATGTTCTCCTTTGTACTCTGTCTATTTTTGTTTCCAATTCTATAAGGCTGCGGGAAAATGCAGCAATAAAGTATTGTTGTCATGGTTTTCTATTTCCTCCTTTATCACTGCTTTCTTTTCTTCCTTAGTTGTTTTTATTTATTTTGCCTTCTTATATATCCTCTTTACCTTACCTCCTGCTCATTCAGTTTCTTCGTTTCCCACTTCTCCCTCCTGTCTTCTCATAAATCACCAGGATATACATAAAAATATAGTACAGAACAAAACTGATTTAGATACAAATTCAGTTATGTTTCCCATAAGCTAAATAAACCATTCAACTCACAGTAATTACTGTAAATAAATGATTAAAGAATTCTGGACAAATTGTTTACAAAAAAATGAAAATGAAAAACATATGAAAAAATATTTGATCTAGTTCATAATTTAAGAAAACCAAACCAATGAAAGATGTTCATTTTTATTTGAAAAATTTTAAAGTTGGTGAAGTTCTATACTTAACATAACATAATTTTCTTTGCCAATGATACCTCAATAAAGCTGAAAAAAAATTAATGAGACCAAGTTCAAGTTTAGTAAGGGATGGGGAAACAGACACACACATATACTGTTTGTGGAAGTGTAAATTAATGCATCATTTTTGGCATTGTGTATCCAAAGTGTTAAAAATGCGCAAATTCCTAGATTCAGCAACTCCAGGTCTAGGAATTTACCTCACAGATTCATTTGCAAATTAATGACAAAGTATACAAGAAAGAATATCTATTATAATATTGTTTATACAGCAAAACTAGAAACAATGCCAATGTCCTCCAGTAGGGGACTGGTTGGATAAAATACTTTGTGACTATTATAAAGATGAGATATATGCTGATAGGAAAAGCTTTCCATAGTTATTATTAAGAGAAAAATGATCAAGGTATCATATTTGTGTGATATAATATCTTTTGTATGATACTACAAAGAATGTATGTGTATGTATATCTAGGATTGAATAAGTAGAAATCTAAATGAAGATAAAGATGGAGAAGGAAATACTGATGAAGTTAGATGTTATATGACAAGTGTTTGGAAAGATATATTAAAATTAGTAACAGCAGTTAATTTTGGTGAAAAACAAGAGGGCTGGGATGAAGGGGGCCAAGGTTGAACTCTATGTTTTTATAAACTATTTAAACATTATTAACATGTATACCTATTTCCTTTTCCTATCCAAAGGGGCTGTCTGGGCTGGGACATAATGGACATTCATTTTCATTTTATACTTTTCTGTATTAAGCAAAACCACATAAAATGTTATTTTTAAAACAAATAATAACTGATTTCTTACCTCATTTCTCTCATGCACTTTAAAGTATAAGTTTTTAAACAGCAGAATCTTTAGTATAATCTTATTTGGGGGCCCATATTCACTTAGGATGGCACTGAAATTAACTTTTTGTGGTTTTCAACACTCTTCTAGATTCTTTTAATGTAAGCCATTTTGTAGATTCTCCCTATCCTTATCCTCATTTTAACCTGGAGTTGCCCAGGCACTTACACCAAATGCATGCCTAATATTTACATGAAATTACTGTTACCTGACATTATCTGACATACACTAAAACTTTGGTAATTGGTAAATTGTTGTCTATCATCCTTCCAGAAGTGTTTGCATTTTAAGGAAAGAAATTCATTAATTCATATCATCTGTTACAGTAGAATTTCACATGATTTATATGTTGAAAAGATACATTTGTGTTAGAGGGAATTTCTATTTTCTTTGAAATATCGTCATATAAGAATGGCATAGTTCATTTAGGGGTAACAGGGTCTATATCAGTCAGGACAGGGTAGGTTTTGCTGTGGTAACAAAACATAAAAATGTCAGTGGCTTAGTACAACAAAACATATCAAATGAGTTCCCTTGATAGTTATGGCAGGAAGGAGTGGGCTGGAGAATTCAGCAAACACAATTCCTTGTGTCCAGATACAGAACTGACATGTTTCTCTCTCACTCACATTCCATTGGCCAATGCAGTCCCGTGGCAGGCCTACTTTAAAAGGCATGAGAGTACGGTTCTCTCCCATAAGGAGAAGAGAACAGGATATTGGAAACAGTAGAAATGTTTACTAAAACGCTCTCTTATCTAACCTACTGAATTCTACTTCCAAGTATTTGAAAACTAATAATAGAAGAAACTTAGTACAAAAACAATCATATTAAAAGACCTTTTAGTCATATTCTCTTTGCTAAATAATTCCAACTCTTCTCAATCTCTATTATGGACTCTATTTCTAAACTTATAATTAATTTTTATTCATTTTTTTTCTGAACACTTCTTTGAAAGCTAGAAGTTAATTCATATGGTAAAGCGAGAACATAGGAAAGAATAGTAACAGAAAAGCAAGTATTTAAGGCAGATCTAGACTCAAATCCCAGCTCTAAAATTCTCTAGCTGTGTGGTCTTGGACCCATAACTTAACTTCTCTGAATTCAGCTTCCTCAGCTGAAATTTGGGATGACTTCTTATTAGGGTTTTACAAAGGCCAAATAATGTTTGTGAGTCTTTAACCCTGTGCCTAGTGCACAGTAAGTACTTGGTAAATGAATTGACTTCAGAGACGGGCACATAGATAGGGTAATTAAAATTTTTTCCCCTGTTTTCTCCATAAAGAATTCTATGCATAGAGGTGAAGAATGCAAGTTCATTTATGCAGTTCATTGAAATTTGACTCTGAGCCTGTGGAGAGATGCAAATTAGTAGTTAAAGTGTTAGAAGTATGTTGTCCTTCTATTAAAAACCGAGCCAATGGCACTAACACAATTTTTAAGTTATGGTTTTGACACAGTTACTACAAAGACGCTAATCCTGATTCTCAGGTGTCTCTTTTTAAAAACACTCTGTTGTGGTTTAATTCTTAAAGTGCACATACCATATTTTTAATACTTGGATTTTAAAACTTCAGTAAAGTGGAATGTACAACGCAATTCAAATAAACTATCTTTAACGTAAACTACCATGATGTGCAAGAAAGGTTTTTAAAAGAGTACATTTATTATTTTAGTATATTCTTATGAGCAGGGATTTCAATGTTAGTCCCAAATGCATTGCTATGTTCCATTTTTATATAATAAAAATAATCAGGAAGGCAAAGCTGATCTGTGTAGTTCCAGACTCACAACAGAAAGAAAAGGTATAATTTCTCATGAGTGATGGTTTTACCAGGGACCATGGTTTTCATAAAACATCTGGATCACAATAGCTAAACTGATTCTGATTTTTCTTAGATGTAAATGTAATACCATACATAGCACAACAAGATTTTCAGCTTTGCTTCCCTTTTGTCAGCCCCTGTAGTCTCTGAATAAATCAAGGACTGTTTATAGTTTGTTCACTGTTCAGTTTCATTTCCATCTAGTTTAACATGTGTGGTGAAAGTAATGTATTCATTTTTCAACAAAATTCCCTTTTCTTCTGACACCATGCATGATTCAGCAAGACACCATCAGAGTCTGCGATAGCTTTGGTGAACTGCCCTCCTATCTCAGTCTGACTATCATAATATAGTCTTACAAAGTAGCTGGAAATTTTTCTCTTCTATGCGAATGATCCATTATATAATGGTTCCATACAGCTTATATCTTAGATCATGCCATCCTTACTAACATAATCTTCTTTTGGACAGACTTTTAAGGTTTATACGTTTGAAGCTATCTTTCTGCACATTTGACCTTAATCTAATTCCTCTTAAGCCTCACTTTCACCTACTTCTCGAACCACCACAGTCGTTTAAACTATCAACGTGGGCTACTGATCCTTCAATGCTGTCCACTGCAATCACCCTGGGCAGTCCTTGCTTATGCTTAACTTCTTATTGCTACAAATCTTACCCAACGTCAAACTCTTGGTTCTGTGTTCTTAATTTTAATCATATTTCTGGTCCTTAGGATTTAGCATAAATCTTTGCTTTTACTAACAGACTTCCATATAAAAGAGCCTCTTTCTTTCTCTACATATAATACCTTCTCGATGCTTACAGAGTCAAGCCCTGACACCAATCACCAGATAATACCTTTTTGGTATTGATAAGAGAAATACTTTAGTGTAGGACTGAAGGACTATGGGACACACAATTAAAGTTCCTTTGGAAGACTTTTTCTTTTTTAACGATATGCCCAAAACAATAGCCTACTTTCTGTCCAAATTTGAGAGCAGCTGAAATATTCCCTACTCGTTTGTGGCAGTAGTTTGAGGTCCTGTCATGTGCCAAGCTCAGGGATAAAGTGATGGCTGAGAGAGACATGATTGCCGCCTCCCCAAAGCTGATAGTTCAATAGGGAAGATGGATAACTAAACCTGAGATTATAATACAGTATGACAAAACCTATGATAATTTGTTGGTGAACATATGGCATGGTCAGATAAATGTATCTAAAGGACAATCATATAAACTGGCACTTGAGAGACAATTAGGTGTTAGCTCAGTGAAGTGCAGTGTTGTGAGCATTCCTTTCAGAGCAAACATCATGTGCAAAGGGACTGAGGATTTGTGTTTATTTGCTTCAAGCAAATTGAAGTCTTCTTGCATACAATATTAGAATCTTCAAATAGCCTTACTACTACATTCTGCCATGTTTGAGTGCAGCATATTGGATTGAAAACAATTGTAATGTCAGAAACTATCAAGTTGTCACATTAGCTTTGTCACTGAGCAGGTTCAGGAGTGTGGCTTGACTTTCTATAGCCTTATTTTCCTCATCCTCACCCTTCCATCTCATATTGTTACAAGAAAATGCACGTACAGACTTGATGTCACAGAATTAGAATGAACACCTCTGTAGAGAATTGATTAGTTTTCTTTCTAGTTGAAATGTACACCATGTGCTTGATGATGAAGCTCTGGTGTGCATGCCAGGCAAGAAGAAGTAGGCAGTTCCTCCCCAGAGTGTGGAGTCCCCCTCTGTGGCTAGGAAAACTCTGCCATTTGAAAAGGGGGCTTTAGTTTAGCTAACATATGAAGTTAAATATTCTTGATTTTCGCAAACCTCAGAAAGAATACTAAAGATGGGGCACAGTTTTTTCTAGAAAAACTGCTTTCACATAAAAAAAAAACCAAACTAATATCTAAGTGTAATAGGATGTCAAGTGACATTTTCTGTTTTCCCAGAATTAGTCAATAGAAATCAAAGTTGAGACAAAGAGGTGACCATTACTCCAAATTCTACAGAGAATTCCAAACAATTAGGGTTAAACACCACTTCCTATGATCAGAATATGGCAAAATTGATAGGATGTCACTTCCAAGATTAGGTTACAAGAAGATTCTAGCCTCTGTTTTGGTTACTCTCTCTCGACCTTTATCTTGTTCACTGAGAGAAGCCAGCTTCCAAGTTGTGAGCTGCCCTATGGACAGGCCCACAAGACAGGAACTGATATCTATGGTCACCAGCCAGTGAGAACCTGAGGCCTGATATTATGGGCTGAATTATTTCCCCCCTCAAATTCATATGTTGAAGACCTAACCCCCAGTATCTCAGAATGTGATCATATTTGAAGACAGGGTCTTTTTAGAGGTAATTAAGTTTAAATGAGGTCACTAGCATGGGCTCTAATCCAATATGGACCAGGTCCTTATAAGAGGAAATTTGGACAGACAGGCACAGAAGAAAGATAGTGTGAAGATTCAGGGAGAAGACAGCCATCTATAATCCAACGGGAGAAGTGTGGAACAGAGTCTTCCCTCACAGCCCTCAGAAGGAAACAACCCTGCCAACACTTTGATCTCTGACTTTTAGCCTCCAGAATTGTGAGAAAATAAAATCTTTCATTTAAGCTGCCTAGTCTGTGGTAGGTACCTTTTCAGCCCTAGAAATCTAATACACCTACCAACACCCATGTGCGAGGGCTTGTCAGTGGATCTTTTGAGGCCTGTCAACAGCCAGGTGAGTGAGTTTGGAAGAAGATCCTCTCCCAAACTGAGCCTTGAGAAATGGTTACAAAGCACTAGAAATAGGTAAGTCAGGAAAAGGAATCTAGTATGTAGTGGAAAATGCTGGATATATTGGGTTTAGTGTAAAGGTGGAAGTGATTTCATCCAAAGAGGTCATGGATATTTGAGTTTTCAGTTTAAGGGTAAGGCCACTTCACATAGATATGAAAATCGATATCATGAGAATATATTACCTTTCTAAGGTAGAAACTATATAGCAAGAAAATCAACCTGGAAAGAATAAAACTTTGGAAAAGAGGATTAGTGTGGAAGAGAAGATCCAGAAGAAAACCAAGGAAGGGAAATTCCTACACGTGAGATGGCTTCAGATGTATCTTGAAACCAAGAGGAGATGACCTAATCTTGGAGTTAATAAAATATAAAAGGAAAGGATCTCATGATAATAGATTTCTGTTTCTTTTCTTAGATGAGAATATACACCAGAAAAACCTTTTACGATCCTTATTTTCCTTACTTCCCTTCTTTCATCAGCCACCTTCAATGGCTCCTTATTGCTTTGAGAGTCCATTTCAATCTCAACCTGGATTTCCACTCCTCCTACGAGTTGGCCAAGGTCAAACCTTATATCTACCGAATGTATATCATCTTATCAGGGTAACCCTTCTGCTCTGGCTTGTCATATCTCCTTATTATCTCCTCCTATATGCAGTTTACTATTTCTAACTCCATACTTCAAAAACTTAATATATGTTAAATTTGAGTAGTGTGCCATCCATATTGTTTTCTTTACATTTCTGTGTTTGAAATATTTCATAATTTATAAATTAAACCAATGAAAGAATATTTGGAAGCTGTAGAAAATTATTTTTGATAGAATAGAAATTTTTCCTAATCCTACTATCTGATGGTAACCACCATAAAGTTTTGGTCCCTGTCTTTTCAGTCTTTCTCTATGTATAGGATTATTAGTAATTATTTTATTAAATATTTTAATTATTTATATTGGGATTATACTTTATAGTGTATATAAACTGTTTTATCACTTAAAATTCATGGTGAAATGTTTTACAACAGCTTTAAATATTTTTCTGGGCATGATTCTCTAAGGGTACATATTAAAGTTTTGTAGATATATAATCAGTCAGCTACTATTGGTCATGAAAGTGATTTTCCTGCATCATAGAAATGCTTATTTGTATCACACTCTGCCTTTAAGAGAAATTTCTAGAAGAAGACAATCATATTCTTAAGGTATTTGATTTATATTGTCAAATAGTTCTCCAGAAAAGTTATATAATCAATTTGGTAAGAATTGGCACATTTATAATATACATGCTTTCCAGCAGTGACACAGTAGGTCTCACCACTTACTTACTTCAACTTTGGTGTTCTGAGATAATATTTAATAGATTTTTTAATACAGGTTCTATACATTTTTTAACTCTACGCATTTTTAATATTGTTCTTTGAGATAAAATTGTTCTTGCACTTTCTTTCTGCAGTCCAAATCCAGGCATCTTTCAGACACTGAGAACAATATTCGACAATCTAAAACTTAGCTTCTTAACCCTTTAATTCTACAGTAGAGTGTTTCTCAACTGATAGTCCCTCAAATGACATGACCAAATTATACTACTTTCTACTGCTCTCTCTCTCTGTTTCTCAATTCTGGAATAAAAATTATAAAACTAAAACATATTTTGGTTTAGAAAATACTCTTCCAAAGTTGGACAATGCTATTCTTAATTTTCTTAGTTCTTTTTCACATAAGAAAATAGCCTTCCAGTCTTACGTGTTATGTATCAAAGGAAAATTCATGTCTTTGGACTTAAAGACTAATAATCTAACCTAGCAGATAAAATGGAAGACAGAGAGCATTTCCTTATATCTCATCGCAACAACGTTTCATGCATCTTCATAATATCTAAAATATAAGCAAAATAGAACCACATGTTAAACAAATGAGTGAATACTCTAGAAATTTGGCAGTCACAGTTGTAAAATTTCCCACAGTGTATGTAGATTTTCTCTTACAAGGAAGCTGATCCTATTAACGCTATATATACTGTGATACTTCTTAGCAGGTTACTTTGAATTTTCAGAAGGTGAAAGAATTGTTCTTTTTACTGTGAAGCGTCAGTTCCAGCAGTCAATATCAGAGTTGAGTTCCATTTCAGTCCAGAAGCCAAGAAACAAAGATAAGCAGCTCCAAGATTGAAATGAAAAATTACCCATCAAAAAAGACTTGTATTTCTCTTTCTTAAGATCTAGGTTAATAACCTTTTAAATTAAATCTCACCTAAAATTTTTAAAAATACAAAAATTTTTATTTAAAAAAATCAACATTAAAACATTAGGTAATAATTTAGTGTCCTAACTTTTCTTTTTATTTAGCAAATTTCACTAGCAGTTTCCTTAAAATGTCTCCTCCTTCTAAATCTTTTCTTTTTTAGAATTATGGGGTTTTTTTGAGGAAGATTAGCCCTGAGCTAACATCCACCACCAACCCTCGTCTTTTTGCTGAGGAAGACTGGCTCTGAGCTAACATCTGTGCCCATCTTCCTCTATTTTCTTTTATATGTGGGATGCCTACCACAGCATGGCTTGATAAGCACTGCGTAGGTCCATGCCCAGGATCCCAGCGGGCAAATCCGGGGCTGCCGATGCTGAGTGCATGAACTTAACCGCTATGCCACCAGGCCAGCCCTTTGAATTAGTTTATCAAGTTATTCACAAAGATCTCTAGCACCATAAAAAGTAGTGTAATATAGCAACCTGCAGCTAAACACAACTTGCTTGAAATTTTTTAAACCAATGAGGATTAGCTTAGTTTCTGAGAATACACTCTGTTAAATATATTAGGATAATTTTATATTAAAGCGATATTTCAGAAATTTTTGAAGCAAAAATAAGACAGGTTTCAGCAAAGATAAACATGGCAAAACAATTTGTCATTCCTATTTCTGGTAAAGAAATCTTTCACTTACAGATAAAATAATGCTCCAGCACATTTAGTTCCACTTTGTTCTTTGTCACAGTTTCCAAACACAGGGGATGCAAATGAAAAAGAAGGACGGAAAAGGCTAAACAGGCCTAGCAAGTCTGGCTTTTCTCTGAGGTTGATGGTGACTGGCCTCAATTTGTTTGTTGGAGCCTCTCCTCACAACGTCAGTTTGTATTCGTTTCTCTCTAAGAGTCGCACTGGTAGTATCTTGCTATTGATTGGCAATCCATTTATAGTATTATAGTTTATAGACAAAATAATGCTCCTGCATTATTTAAACTACTTACTTTGGTTGGAAAATTGGCTGAAAATTGAGTCACTTTGAAGGAAATTCTAGCACATTTGCAAATTTTGTAGATCCATTCCTTGATAAGGTAGGAGAAAATGTGCTCTCTGTTTACCGACAATAAAGCTGATGGGATTATTCTCAGTGGAGGAAACAGAGAGCTGAATTACCTGACTTTGGACCTGATATACACCTGCCAGTGATCACGAGAACTAGCAGATGACCTCCTGGACCCAAAACAAGAGATATATTCAGAAAACAAATCCAGCTAGGCAGCTTTTTGTCCCATTTCCTCTAGCTTTTGGTGGACAAAAAAATATCTTGTAAAAACCACCCTTCGGAAGTTTGCTTTATGACTTCTACATAAAATCTGCATAATTTACTGTTAGATTTTACTCAATTTAAGGTTATAATTGATTGCCCAAAAAGGACCAGTCATGGATTGGAAAAGATTATTTCACATTTTTACCATCTGGTCTTTTTTTTGTTTTTTCCAGTTGGTAAAAGGTTACTCTCAAGTTCATAAGCTTGTTCCACTCACCTGCTATATCTAGGATGAGAGAACTGTGCCCACAGGCAATCAATTCACATTTATTTACTTAAAACAAACCACCTGTGGCACAGTTTATACCCATAATAGGGCATGTAGGTTGGAGTACTCTCTTACAAGCACGTGCTGTTTCCTCCACCCTTGACTGGCATGCCCTGACATAGGAAATCGTACCAGAGTGAAAGGAAGAAGAGAGCCCTCGCTTGCACCCTGTGGAGTAGTCTTATTCCAGATCAGAGAGTGAAAACATTCACTTCAACTCCTTTCCTGCGCACTTACAGCTTCAGCAATGAGGGCGTTTCTGTGCACATGGGGAGTTTATATAGATGAACTATTTAATACCAGAAGGACCATTATAGTGCACAGCATCAATATTGTCCGCCTAACTCATTGCCCATGATCAGGCTTCTGAGATGCCCCAGATTGGAAGAATGTGGGGCTAATTACTGTGAAACAGAGGATAGGAGAGAGGGTAGAGTGAAGAACGTTTTCTCCCTAAAACAATGTGTATCACACACACACACACAAAGCAAAAGTTTACCTATGATGTGATCCTGCAGTATGCATTATTTAATAAAACATATTATATCTGTCATAACTCAACAAACTCCAATGTTTATATTCCATAAGCAGTCTGGTGATGCTGAAATAGCTTATATTGAAGTAATTAATTTGAAGTTCTGGCTTATCAATTGCCATAGAAAATGATCTTTTAAAAAAATAAAGATTATCAGTTAAGTATAACAAAAGTTACATCATGAATTTAGTACATTGAAATTTAAAGAAAACATCCCTGGCAGTATAAAATGTTTGAAATTCGATTCATGTTTCCAAACAAGCATAGAAGATATTGCTATAAAATACATTTTTTGGTCAAAATATTCTGTTTCTAAAGTAATGAGGTACATATTCATAGAATTTTGTGTAGTATCTCGTGAAGGTGAAAGTGTCCTTGTTGTTTCTCAATATTATTTTTGGTGCCATAAATTTAAAAAATTATAATAATGGCAGGCCTTCCTCTTCTGCCTATTTAGTTACTCGGCCCTTCCATTATGAACAAAAACTACATTTTATAATTTCACCAAATATATGTAAATCACTAAAGGGAGACCATTTATCTTCTCCTACATGTTTGATGCAATGAATTGAAGGATTTATTTTCTACCATCAATTTCACTTTAGTCACATTTTTTTGACAAATGGAAAGAAATGTTTTAAGCTTTAACATTGTATGATCTGTATTATCAAAGGAAGAGTTAATAATGCATTTGATGAGCATTCACCTGAAAGCTAGCACGTGGGCCACAATTAATGCTTACCTCGTCAGCAGACGCGGAAGAGCGGTGAATAACACAGAGCCTAATGGCAAGTCTGTTAGATGTGCCATAGACACAAGGCTTTTTTATTTCAAACAGTAAAAGCTTCTAGTACTCAGCTTTAGTCTGAGCGAGAAAAATGTCCAGAAGCATTGCCATTAGACTATAAATCACTATGGGAAAGAGGTAAGCTATTTTTCCATAAGTGGTTAGAAAAAATGACTTGGTGATACTGTTGGTCTTTTGAAAAGTGTTAGGTTGTCATCGGACCAAAGGCCCTTTTTGAACCACTCAGTGGACTGAGAAAATAGCATTTGCTTTATACAGGTTACAGAAGCTCAACCATCCTAAGAATTAATCACATGGGCTCAACATGTTTAATCTCCCAGGATCCCTCTAGGATGTTTTCTATGACTCTGCTTCCAATTTCACCTCCAGTCAGCATGGGAAGAAATCAGAGGCTTAATGTGTTTCCCTGAAGAGCCCATCAGCTACGTTCTTTTTGGTGACTGGAAGTACATTATAAAGGAATTAAAAACCTCCTCTTGCGATCAGAAGGTAGAACTCCTGTGGGATTCAGTTATACCTTCAGACGGGAATCTTTGAAACGAAGTAAGAGACCCTATCCCATGCTATTGTTGGCCTACGTCCATTGAAGTATTCCCATAAGTAGGTTAGAAATACAATTATATTTGGCCTAAAGTTGCTGAAGAAGGTGGTGAAGAGCGCCTTCTATATTGTACTGTGTCTTTCTGGAGTAATTCTGGCGGAGGTTCTACCATCATCCTAGCACCTGGCTATTTGGGAGCCACAGCCTTAGAATTACCTAGAAGCTTGCTATAAATGAGGAATCTCAAGCCCTTCCCAGACCTACTGATTCAATATCTGCATTTTAAAAAGATCCCCAGGGGGGCCAGCCCGTGGCCCAGTGGTTAATTTCGCGCTCTGCTTCTGTGGCCCAGGGTTTCGCTGGTTCGAATCCTGGGCACAGACATGGCACCACTCATCAGACCATTCTGAGTGGCATCCCACATGCCACAACTAGAAGGACCCACAACTAAAAATGCACAACTATGTACTGGGGGGTTTGGGGAGAAAAAGGAAAAATAAAATCTTTAAAAAAAGATCCCCAGGATATTTGTGTGCACATTGAAATTTTAGAGGCCCTGCTCTGTGTTATCCTTACTTGATTGAAGCCAACACATCACTTGCTCTGTGCTAGCCAATAGCTTCTCTTGACCTTACAATTCGGGATTTCCTGTGCTTTTTCTCCAATTGCCTTTTTACACTTCACTGGGTGAATAGAAAACACTTGATGAGGGGGCAGTTTAACAATCACTTAAACAAATTTTTCAGTTTCCAATGAAATGTTTGAACAAATTTTACTGTCTCATAATAATATGTATAAAATACTTGGAGCAGAATAAGTACAGGTAAACAGAACATAGAGACGAATTGTATGTTTTCTGAGTGTGTGTACGTCGCTGTTCAATCTTGTATGTTTTATGTGAATTCATCTCCAAAGATGGATGCAGTGTTTACTGATGATGATTCAATAGTGGTAAACTGGATTACAAAATCTTCAAAAATGAACTGGGTTTGACTGATACAACATAAAAATGTCCTCTTAGATTTCAGAAAGGTATATTAGCAATCCTTTAGCTCCAGTTTCCTAACGAATAGAGAATAATTAAATGAAAGACTCCTCAGCAGGAACAGTTTTAAGGGGAAAAGTCCATCGTAGTGTTGTATGTGGAAGATTTTTTTACCTAAGTTGTTATAACAGATGTATTAAATTTCAAATTGGACTCTTGAAAAAGTTATCATACCATGTTTGGAGGCTTTCCATGGTATAGTCAATCAACAGTTATTCAGATTTTACTCGCTTTTACTTAAAAAGAGTTAAACTGATTTTTCCACATTCCTATCTGCATAAACTTGAGTGTACTATTGCTGATACTTTAAAGGAGATGTTACTGATACTTGTGAATAAGCATGTGTGTGCATCTGAGAACACCGGTAGGTGATTTTCACATCATGCAGATACCAACTCTACTTTTGTTAACAAGTTACTCCAGGTTTTAAAGATCGTAGTTTTCCAGGACATAAAATGCTAGCTCATAAGTCCGCCCCATCTATTGGGTGACTTAATAAGGGTGATATGAAGGAAAAATAGGGATTATGCACCCCATAAGAAAAACTAAACATAGATATAAATAAAATTGAATGCTTGTGGATATTTTCATTAAAATTCAATATTTATTTTGTTAAGTTGAATGTGTTCTTGCAAATTTAAACATCAGTCTAGCTTCATTTATGTGGAAAGGATGAACAAGGCAGTTGTATAGACTGGAGTTTCTTAGGGCTCCTTAGCCCTTCTTCAGCTGACTCCAGACTCTGCTTACCTCCCCTGGCCTCCTCGACCAGAAAGGCTTCAAGAATTGCTGGAAATTCTATTCATTTCTCCACATCCATACCTTGAAAGCATTTGTTTATGCTAATAACACTGAGAGTAATGCAGAGGAATTGGGCGAATACCCAGGAGTTTCAACAATCACCAAGCCAAGCCTCAGAGACTGGAAAAATCCTTCAGAACATAGAATTGTCAACCAGATATCCATTGCTTCCCATTCTAATGCACTGCCATTATGGTAACTGTGCTCAATAGTATTATTGTTCCAAATTTTTTGCTGTCTATCCCTGTGAAAGAATTATGTATCCTTAACCCATATCCCCATATCAAACTTGATTGTATGATTTAGCGTGACCAATGAAATGTAAGCAGAAGTGACAGATGTTATTTTCAAACAAATGCTCTCTCTCTTTAGAGAGAGATAAATACTCTCTCTCTTTTTTCTTGGCCATAGAAGTGGTATGTACCATATAGGGGCTGTCCCTTCAGCCTGAATCCTGGAATGAAGGAATGAAACAAAACTACACTTGACATATGACCTATGCTGTACAATACATAAGGAAGAAATAGGCAATTTTCTTTCTTAGGTATTAAAAATTTGGGTTGTTTTTTACTGTATGTAGCATAATCTTAGATATAATCCTATATATATATCTTAATATTTTATTTATAATATTTTATCATCACATTTTATCATATATCATAAGATTATATATATAATCTTATCTATATATACACGGTTTTTTCTTATTCATTGTTTCCACTTATGTGTAATATCAATTGCTTATATCTTCTGCTCTTGTGACTTGTCATTTTTTTGTCTCATTTCTCTTTCTGCTTCTAACACCTACTACCAACACTGTACGATTTTAATTAAAATTCTCAAGAGTGTAAGTCATTTTGTCATCCTTGTTGAGTGTAATGCTAATGTCCAGCCAGTTAATTGGCCACTGGTTAGCCTTTATCTTGGTACATATGAGGACTGTACTGTGACATGTAATTTGCTATGTGGATAATATTTTTGATAACAATTTCCATGACTGGAAAAGTGTCACACACCCTTAAGTTTTCTTAGAAATAATGGATAGTTATTAAAGTTTCTGTCTTCAAGACTTTCTTAAAACATTACCATCTATTAATGGAGTAATTGTACTATTACCATAGAGTATATTCATGAAATCCAGATGTAATAAAAAGCTATAATAAAATTGAAAAGAAAACTATGCTTTCTCTTTATTAACCAGAATACGTATTTTAATGAAAATCACATTGACCTCTTCTTTTAACATGGTTTATTTGGTTTGTTTTACTATTAGTCACTCTAGTATTAGTCACAGGAGATGAATGATGTGATTATATTAAATGATTTTGTTACAAACTTTATAATAGAGAAAAAGTGTTCTACATAATCTTCAGACACGGCTCACCCTGCTGTGTTTATGAGGCCATCTAATCCTTACAACCACCTTTCAGGTTCACAATTCTTAAAACATCAGTGGATGTGGATGTCAATTTCATGAAATAGCCCTGAGAATAACGTATCCAGAGTTATTTTTATAACTTAGAGTATTCATCCTGCAGAGGAGAAATAGCTTCAACATTCTTTCATTTCTGTTCAATCAATTTTCACTAATTTGTATTCCTATGCAGGCCTACTTCGTTTAGTCACAGCATTACAGGAACCAAAAGCTCAAAATACTTCTAAAACTACTGAATGGAATCCAGTCGAAAAAGAAGCTCAAGCTCACGGCTGAGCATCCACGGTCATAAGAACTGTGAAGTCTGTGATGGCAACAGAGAGGGAGAGAATGCATTAGAGGTAGTACTGGTCTTGGCCTAACATATTTCTAGAGGAAGTCCTGATTCTGCTACTTTCTGGATGTGTCATCTTCACTTCTCTGAATTTCAGTTGTGTTCATGCTACAGACTGAATTGTGTCCCTGTAAAATTTATATGTTGAAGCCCTAACTCCCAATGCGACAGTATTTGGAGGTAGGGCTTTTAGGAGGTAATCAGAGTTAAATGAGGTCATAAAGGTGGGGTTATAATCTGACAGAATTGATGGCCTTATAAAGAAGAAGAAGAGAAAAAGATCGATCTCTCCCTGTGCATACAAAAAAGAGGTCATGTGAGCACACAGCAAGATGGTAGCCACTCACAAGCCAAGAAAAGAGGCCTCAAAATGAAACCTACCTTACTGCCACGTTGATCTTGGACTTCCCAGCCTCCAGAACTGTGAGAAATCAATTTCTGTTGTTTAAGCCACTCAGTCTATGGTGTTTTGTTATGGCAGCCTGAGCTCACGAATATAATTAGTCACTACCCTACCTTCCATCTTCCTAACACACACCTTGCTGGAGTGAATACATCTGCATTTGTCCAAAGCTTCTTTAGACACCTGTCAACCAATAGAATGGCATAACTAATAGGAATAGAATGTCTGGTTTGAGACATGACAACAGAATAGAAATTAAAGTTAATATGAAGATAATCAAGGAGCAGATATAAGGAAGATTCTGCCAACAAAGAGGAATGTGTGCGAGGTGGCAGAAGTTATAAGGAAAATCCTCTATCTGATGATCCTCCTGTTCTCCTTCCTTGGTCTTCAAAAAAGCCTAATGAATAGTTAAAAGGAGAAAGGAAAACTGCATTTATTTTTTACTTAATTATTTAAAGAAAATGCTTTAAATTTTTCCCTTTTCTCTAAAGAGCTTCTGAGTAAATGGTGTGGAAATAACTAGAAGAAAAAATGTAATTGATTTCATGTAAGAACAAGTAACAGAAAAGTATAATGTCAAATCCCATATGTTTTGTTGTAATAAAAAAGAGCAAAGCCACATGACATCTATAGAGAATGAAAGCACACCAGAAAGATACATAAAATATAAACAATTTTACATTTTATTTCTGAGTGAGCTGGCAGACACTAAAAAAATACAAAATAAAAGGAATAACTTTAATAAGAATTAGAAAAGCTTGGAACTCAAGGAACTAAGTGATGGAACTCAAGGAAAATTAGATATAAAAGAAAATATTGTTTGGAAACTAAAACTAGACTAAATTAAACACAAGGGCAAATGAACATAAAATATGAAATATAAATATAATATGTATTTAATTATGTAACGTATAAATGTGGAATGTGAAATATATATGAACATATAAATTATGAAATAGAAGATTAAAAGGAGAAATATTAAAATAAAAGAGAACTGGAAACAGATAAAAAGAATCAAATAAGGAAATTGGAACTGTTAACAGACAAAGAAATGCCAGCATATGGATAATAGGAATCTCTGAAAAAAAAATCAAAGCAAGGGTATAGACTAAATATTAAAATACTTCTAGTAACCTATACTGAAAAGAAAAAATTATATTCCTCATCAAACTTTTCAACACCAATGGTTTATATCAAAAGAAAATAGAGTAATATATTAAGGTACCCAAGAAATGACAATGCGAGCCACAAATTTTACATCGAGCAAAACTGGCTCTCACATAAAGGTCACAGACTAACTGTTGTTGACATGTGTAAACTCAGGGAATATCGTTTTCTTTTCTAAGAAATCTACTAGAGGACAATCATTCAGAAAACCAAAATGACTAGGGAAAGATTGACATAAGTACTAGTGATGAACATTAAATATAGTTACTTGTAGAATTAATTCTAAATGTGAGTTAAAAGGGAGAGAACATAGTATACTCAGACCATGTAAATATAGTACAACTATAGCAAAAATTGGGTGGGGGGAGTATAGGACTAATATATGCAAATTTTACCATATGCAAGTATTTTATAATATACGCAAGTATTTTGCGTATATGCAAAACCTCATATTTTATGAGAATTCTCAGGGGAAGTGGTTATATCATATAATATTGTCATTCTAAACCTTTAGCATATGTAACGTGTGAAAAAATGAGTAATTATGGAATTTTCTGGAACTATAATCCCATGTCCTTTAAAACCGGTTCTGATTCATTGTGAGAAAGAAAGCAGACTCAGACGTAATACAAGTGGTTAATTTTTAAATCCTGTAGCACTAAATTTGAAATGGAAATATAAGGATGAAATCAGGAGTATTTATCCTGATTATATATATATAAAATATGTATACATTATGTGTATATACATATGTGTATATATGTATGTATTCCTAGCTTTACCAACAGAGTCCAGAAACAACCACCAACTCAGGAAAAATTAGTATCTTTAGCACCTAGCGCTTGAGTTGTAGTCTTGAAATACTATTTACCATCAAAATACTAGGGCTGCCTAGAAAAGTATCTGCTGTCAGATCTGGGGCAGAAAATGTCCAAGCTTAGCCTAGAACACTTTATTACACCACTTGGTGATGAAGCTATCAAAGATTATTAGAGTTAAAACTTATTAGGGTTATGTCAAAAGGGACCAACTTGAAGAAGCTCGCACTGGGACAAAGATGGGATAATTTGTCCTTCATTAAGGATAATAATTGAAATTGATTTAAATTCATCAATATGCTATCTTGAAAACAGATAAATAAGGGAAACGAAACAAGCATTTATCTTGTACCACTGAGTAACTAAATAATAGAATGAGTATCTCTTTATAATAATATTTCAACTAAAAATATAAGCAATAAGTGATAGAATTGGAATATCACTAATTTGCAATCCCCAATGAATTAATGATCTAGGCATTGAGCATCAACAGCTCACAATGTCACCAAAAAAAGGGCAATCATGTCTCATGTTCCTAAGAAAGAAATCAATGCCATTATAGTCTTGTCAAAGGGATTGAACATGAGTCTGATTAAACCTCTGGATTTACCTGTCCATTTGTGGAAAATAGGCAGAAGAACATATAGATCTTTAGAATGAGTATGAAAACAAAGTCCAGACAATGCGAAACGCTATAGGTCAAATGGTTCAGATTCTTCAACTGATAAATTGTAAGGGCAAAGGAATGGAGAGGAAACCTGCAGATTAAAGAGACTGAAAATCATACAGAATTTTGTAAAAAGTTGGGCAAAGCTACAGTGTCTAGGGATGTACACTTTGGGGATAAAACTATAAAGAAACACACAGATGTGATTACCACAAAAGCTAAGACAGCAGTGACCTTGTGGGGAGGGAGGGCATAGCGATTGAGACTGGGAATGTATAGGGGCTTCCTAAGCGGCTGGCAAAGTTCTTGTCCTGGGTAGTGGTTACAGGAGTATTCATTATCATTATTAAATGTTCTCAACTAAGGTAGTAATATCACAGAGTAAGAAGTGAATTTCCTCATTTAGTAACTCTCTCTTCTCTCACAGTAAATTATCACTTGTAACACACTAGCGTATATCCTCCCAGATATTTTTCTAACCTTTCACATATATCCTAGATAGATAGATGATAGACAGATGGTAGATAGATAGATAGATGTATACATATACATATGCAGTAATAACTATGAATATAAACTTATTGAAGTTTTTATGTATTTGCTTTACAGAAATGCAATCAGCCTATACAGATTACTCATTGACTTCCTTTTCTCACTGAAACATATGTCTAATATATATTTTCTATTAGATAGCTACCTTTGCCTCACCCTTTTGAATGGCTATAAAATATTTCTTACAATGGCCTTAAAATGATTTTTTAATTGTTTTATTAAATATTGTGTATTTACAAGGCATTTATAAAAATATGAAAGATGAAAAGAACAGTGATACAATGAAGGCCTGTGTTACCATCACCCAGTTTAAAAAATAGGTCAATAACTTTAGAGTTCTTTATATGCCAGACATTATCCTGTTCCCTGTCTTGGTTATTTTACAGATCAACTTGGTTATTCTCAAAGATTCTTGTTCTTGCTCATATCTTCAAGATTTTATTACATTTTTGTAAAAATATATCATGAATAAAGTCTGTGTCTGATAATTCCCATATCCAGTCTTGAGATCTTGAGAGTACGTTGTCTAGTATTTCCATTTATCTATGGCACCTTATTATACATTTTGTGAGGTTTTGTTTACTATGAGTCCACAACTTTTGGAACTTTAATTGTAGAAATTCAGTTTGGAGCTTGGATTAAAGGTGTGACTTTTTGCCTAGCGAAAATTTGTATGTGCTTTTGATAAATGCCTGGCTAAACTACTAACCATTTTCAAATGAATTCTCAACTGGAGGTTTTTAAGGATACCCCACAGAGGCGAATTTTCTCATCACTGGCTCTTCAATGTCTATTTAAGAATGCATGGAACCAAGTAAAAAGTCAATAGAAACAGCCAAAAGAGCTATGTTTAATACTGTGGTTGGCACTTTAAAATGTGAGTTACAGGGATGTGACTATGTCTTTGGTCTATAATACTGACAGCTTTCTTGTGTTTCATATGTTATCTCATTTTATCCTCAAACAACCCTAGAAAGTCAATATTAGCAACATTCTATGGTTAAGGAAACTGGAGTCCATAAAATTTAGCAAAGTTTTTCCTGCAGCATTCTCAGTTTGTGCCTATTTTTGCTGCTACATTCCACTACCTTAGGGCCTGGAGGTGCTGGAACTATCTTCCTTATTTCTCATTACCGCTTTCAGCCCATTTCACCATTCTGCTCCCTTCTTTTGTTTGTTTGCTTGATTGTTTTAATTATGGGCATTTGAGTAACAAAATTAATTGGACTCATTCTGACAATTCAAACAACACAAAGTGTCTAAAGTAAATGAATATTCTTCCCACTCCCTCCTTCCATACCTTTTCTGTTGCTTATACAAATATAGGAGTCTCATTTAAAAAAAAAAAGAAGAGCATATTTGTTATTCAGCAATTTGCTCTTTTTACTTACCGATAAAACATGGATTTTTTCTTTTACTTTTTTATTTATTATTTTTTTTAAAGATTCGCACCTGAGCTAACAACTGTTGCCAATCTTTTTTTCCCCAAATCCCCCCAGTACGTAGTTGTATATTTTAGTTGTGGGTTCTTCTAGTTGTGGCATGTGGGATGTCACCTCAACGTGACCTGACGAGCGGTGCCATGTCCCCGCCCAGGATCCGAACCAGTGAAACACTGGGCCGCTGAAGCGGAACACGCGAACTTAACCACTCGGCCATGGGGCCGGCCCCAAATATTTTTCTTTTAAATGAATGTGCTGGTATATGCATTATAAAATTCTTCTGTAAAATATCACAGTGGTCACCTTTGGGGAGAGATGCTTTTACTTTTATTTTGTACTTTTCTGTACTGTTGTAATTTTCTGGATATAGTATATGATACTTTCTTTTTAATTTCCCAAGGGATAATCTTGGTGGTGCAATTATAGACCCTTTTGTTTTTTGAGGTCACTTTGGTTTATAACATTATGTAAATTTCAAGTGTACATCATTATATTTCAGTTTCTGTATAGACTGCACATGCGTTTTTTGTTTTTTTATCTTGCACATGTGAGTGAAGTCTTATGGAAATTATCTTTCTCCATCTGACTTATTTTGCTTAGCATAATACCCTCAAGATCCATCCACGTCACAAATGGCAAGATTACATCTTTTATATGGCTGAGTATTATTCCATTGCATACATATACCGTATTGTCTTTATCCATTCATTCATTGATAGGCACTTAGGTTACTTCCAAGTCTTAGCTATTGTCAATAATGGTTCTATAAACATAGGGGTGCTTATATCTTTTCAAATTAGTGGTTTTGTGTTCTTTAGACAAATACTCAGAAGTGGAATACCCAGATCATATGATATGTCTATTTTTTATTTTTTAATGAGTCTCCATACTGTTTTCCATAGTGGCCGTACCAGTTTGTATTCCCACCAACAGTGTATGATGGTTTCCTTTTTTCCACATCCTCTCCAACACTTATTTTTTCTCTTTTTGATAATAGCCATTCTTATGGGTGTGAAGTCATATCTCATTGGGGTGTTGATTTGCATTTTCCTAATAGTTAACCTTGTTGAACATTTTTTCTTGTGCCTATTGTCTGTCAGTATATCTTCTTTGGAAAAACGTCTGTTCATATCCTCTGCCCATTTTTTGATCAGGTTGTTTGTTTTTTTGTTATCGAGTAGTATGAGTTCTTTATATATTTTTGGATATTAACCTCTTATCAGATAAATGATTTGCAAATACCTTCTCCCAAAAGTTAGGCTGTCTTTTCATTTTGTTGGTGGCATCCTTTGCTGTGCAGAAGCTTTCTAGTTTGATGTAGTTCCATTTGTTTATTTTTTCTTTTGTTTCCCTTGCTTGAGGAGACATGATAGTCAAAAAGATACTGCTAAGACCAATGTCAAAGAGCGTACTGCCTATATTTTCTTCTAGGAATTTTATGGTTTCAGATCTTACATTCAAGTCTTTAAGCCATTTTGAGTCAATTTTTGTGTATGGTGTAAGATAATGGTGTACTTTCATTCTTTTGCATGTGGCTGTCCAGTTTTCCCAACATCATTTATGAAGAGACTTTCCTTTCTCCACTGTATTTTTTTACTCCTTTGTTAAAAATTAGCTGTCCATAGATGTTTGGGTTTATTTCTGGGCTCTTGATCCTGTTCCATTGATCTGTGTGTCTGTTTTTCTGCCAGCACTATGCTGTTTTGATTACTACAGATTTGTAGCATATTTTGAAATCAGAGAATGTGATAATTCCAGCTTTGTTCTTTAATCTTAGAATTGCTTTGGCTATTTCAGTTCTTTTATTGTTCCATATGAATTTTAGGATTCTTTCTTCTATTTTTTTGAAAAATGGCATTGGAATTCTCATTGGGATTGCATTTAATCTGCAGATTGGTATAGTTGATATGGACATTTTAATTGTTCATTCTTCCAACCTGTGAACACAGAATATCTTTCTCTCTCTTTATGTCTTCTTCAATCCCTTTCAACAATGTCTTACAGTTTTCAGTGTACAAGTCTTTCACATCCTTGGTTAAATTTACTCCTAGGTATTTTACTCTTTTTGTTGTGATTGTAAATAGGATTGTATTCTTGAGTTCTCTTCCTGCTAGTTTGTTGTTAGTGTATAGAAACCCAACTGAATTTTGTCTGTTGATTTTGTACCCTGCAACTATACTGTATTCACTTATTATTTCTAACAGTATTTTGGTGGATTATTTAGGGTTTTCTAAATATATAATCATGTCATCCACAGATAGTGACAGTTTTACTTCTTCCTTTCCTATTTGGATAAATTTTGGGTTTTTTTCTTTCCAAATAGTCTGGCTAAGACTTCCAATACTATGTTGAATGAGAGTGACAAGAGTGGGCATTCTTGTCTTGTTCTTGTTCTCAGGGGAATAACTTTCATTTCTTCACTGTTGAATATGATGTTGGCTATCGATTTGTCCTACATGGCTTTTATTATGTTGAGGTACTTCCCCTCTATACACATTTTGTTGAAAGTTTTTATCATAAATGGACCTTGAATCTTGCCAAATACTTTCTCTGCATCTATTGAGATCATCATTTGATTTTCCTCCTCCATTTTGTTAATGTGGTGTATCACATTAACTGATTTGGGGATATTGAACCATCCCTGCATCTCTGGAATAAATCCCACTTGATCATGATATATGATCCTTTTAATGTATTGTTAATTTTGCTAATGTTTTCTTAAGGATTTTTGCATCTATGCTCATCAGCGATATTAGCCCATAATTTTCCTTTTCTGTTGTCCTCGTCTGGTTTTGGTATTTGGGTAATGTTGGCCTTGTAAAATGAGTTAGGAAGCAACCTGTCCTCTTCAGTTTTGTGGAAGAGTTTGAGAAGGATAGGTATTAAATCTTCTTTGAATATTTGGTAGAATTCACCAGAGAAACCGTCTGGTCCTGGACTTTTGTTTTTTGGGAGATTTTTGACTACTGTTTCAATTTCTTTGCTTGTGATTGGTCTATTCAGATTTTCCATTTCTTTTTGATTGAGTTTTGGGAGGTTGTATGACTCTAAGATTTTATCCATTACTTCTAGATTATCCAATTTGTTGGCATATAGCTTTTCACAGTATTCTCTTATAATCCTTTGTATTTCTGTGGTATCATTTGTAATTTCTCCTCTTTCATGTCTGACTTTATTTATTTGAGGCTTCTCTCTTTGTTTCTTAGAGAGTCTGGTTAAGTGTTTGTCAATTTTGTTTATCTTTTCAAAGAACCAGCTCTTAGTTTCATTGATCCTTTCTATTTTTTGTCTCTATTTTATTTATTTCTGCTCTAATTTTTATTATTTCTTTCCCTCTACTGACTTTGAGTTTTGTTTGTTCTTCTTTTCCTAGTTCTTTAGACATAGTGTTAGATTATTTATTTGAGATTTTTCTTGTTTTTTGAAACAGGATTGTATTACAATATACTTCCCTCTTAGTATTGCTTTTGATGTACCCCATAGGTATTGGTATGTTGTATTTTCATTTTCATTTGTCTCCAGGTATGTTTTTATTTATCTTGTGATTTCTTCATCGAGCCAATAGTTGTTCAGTAGCATGTTGTTTAGTCTCTACATGGTTGTGACTTTTCCAGGTTTCTTCTTGTAGTTGATTTCTAGTTTCATATCATTGTGGTTAGGAAAGAGGCTTGATATGATTTCAGTCTTCTTAAATTTATTGAAGCTTGCTTTGTCCCCAACATATGGTCTATCTTTGAGAATGTTCCATGTGCACTTGAGAATAATGTGCATTCTGCCATTTTGGGATGGAATGTTCTATATATATCTATTAAGTACATCTGGTCTAGTGTTTCATTTAAGATTACTGCTTCCTTATTGAATTTCTGTCTGGATGATCTATCCATTGAGATAAGTGAGGTGTTAAAGTCCCCTACTATTATTGTGTTGATGTCGATTTCTCCCACTAAGTCTGTTATTAGTTGCTTTATATATTTTGGTGCTTCTATGTTAGGTGCATATATATTAATAAATGTTATGTCTTCTTGGTGGAATGCCCCTTTTATCATTATATAATGTCCATCTTTGTCTCATTATCTTTTTTGGCTCAAAGTCTATTTTGTGTGATATAACTATAGCTACACCCACTTTCTTTTGGTTGCCATTTGCTTGGGGTATCATCTTCCATCCCTTCACTTTGAGCCTATGTTTGTCTTTAGAGCTGAGATGAGTCTCCTTGAGGCAGCATATTGTTGGATTTTGTTTTTTAATCCATCCAGCCACTCTGTGTCTTTTGATTGGTGCATTCAATCCATTTACACTTAGAGTAACTATTGATATACGAGGGCTTAATACTGCCATTTTGTCTTTTGTTTTCTGGTTGTCCTAATCTTCCATTGTTTCTTTTTTGTGTTTTTCTTTCTATCGTTTCAGTTTGGTGGTTTTCTGTGGTGTGTCTTAGTTTCCTCTTTTTTTAAGTTTTGTGACTCTGCTTTGAGTCTTTTGTTGTTGGTGGTGGTGGTTACCAAAAGATTTGTATAAAACATTTCATAGATGAGATATTCCTTTTTCTGATGATAGCATCTTATCTCCATCAGCCTTTGAAGGTTCACGTCTTTTCCTCTTCCCCTTCTATGTGTTTGTTGTCACGAATTACCTGTTTTTGTATTGTGAGTTTGTTACCAAATTGAAGTGGTTATAGATATTTTTGATGCCTTCTTTTCCTTTAGCCTTTATGTTATAATTAATTGTTTACTAACCTATTCTGATATAAAGTTGCAATTTTATCTTTCTATCTATTTATCACCTTGCTCAAAGCTTTGTATACTTTGGCTTTTTGTTTAATGTAGAAGGGCTCCTTTCAACATTTCTTGCAAAGCAAGTCTAGGGGCAATGAACTCCCTCAAATTTGTTTGTCTAAGAAAGTCTTTACTTCTTTTTCATATCTTCAGGATACCTTTGCTGGTTAGAGTATTCTTGGCCTACAGTTTTTGTCTTTCAATATTTTGAATATGTCATTCCACTCTCTTCTAGCCTGTAGAGTTTCTACTGAGATAGCCACTGATACTGTAATGGGAGTTCCTTTGTTAGTTATTTTCTTCTCTCTAGCTGTCTTTAATACTCTTCCTTTGTTATTGGCTTTTGATGGTTTTAATATAACGTGCCTTGGAAAAGGTTTTTTTTGAGTTGAAACAATTGGGTGTTCAATAGCTTCATGTACTTGTATATCCAGTTCATTCCCCAGTTTTGGGAAGTTCTTTAAATTATTTCTTTAAATAAACACTCTACTCGTTTTTCCTTCTCAACTCCTTCTGGTATATCCGTTCTCTTTATGTTGCTTTTCCTATTTAAATGGGATATTTCTCATAGAATTTCCTCATTTTTAAACAATCTTAGTTCTCTCTCCTCTTCCACTTGAATCATTTCTAGATTTCTATCTTTGAGCTCACTAATTCTCTCTTCCACATGGTCTCTCCTATTTCCACTGCTTTCTACTTTATTCTTCATCTCATTTACTGAGTTCTTCACCTCCATAATTTATTTTTTGGGTTTTTTTTTTTTTTAGAGTTTCAATCTCTTTGGTGAAGTATTCCTTCTGTTTATTAATTTTATTCCTGGACTCTTGAACTGTCTTTCTGAGTTTTCTCGTAACTCACTGAGTTTCCTCATGATAGCTATTTTGAATTCTTTGTCAGTTAGATCACAAACTTTCATGACTTCAAGTTTGGTTTCCAGAAAGTTCTTACTTTCTTTCTGTACTTCTGTGTTCTTGTAGTTCTTCATGGTGATTGATGCTTTGTTCCTCTGTTGATGCATTTTTGGTAGCAAACACCTTTCTTATTTGCATAAAGCTTTGTTTACTTTGATTCTGAGCTGTTTCTGATTGTATCTGAGAGCCTGCACTTTTCACCCTCCACTGCCTCTGCCAGAGGCAGAGTCAGGGCCTTCCTTGCACTGCTTCTGCCTCTGAGGGTACTGGCACTTTGTTGCTTAGGTCATTACAATCACAGCTATCACCACTGGGATCACTAGGCTGCAAGTACCTCTGTTGCTTTTGGGTCACCTGGGTCTTTTGTTCCACCAGTGGCTCTCCACAGGCTCTCTACAGGCTCAGGCACTGCTGCTCTATGCACTACAGAGCTGCTGCTCCTGGGTTATCTGGGAGTACTGGCAACACTGCTGCTGGAGTACTGGGTCCACAGGTGTTGCTGCCACTGCCAGAGGCCCAGGATCTTTTATGCAGCTTCTACTGCTGGAAGGGCCAGTGTTGGAAGTGCTGCCAGCACAGGACGGGGAGGGAGCTGAGTCATGAGCACTGCTGCATTTTCTGAAGCCTCAGGTTGTGGGCACCACCTGTCACTGCTTGGGGAGAGGTAAGGGCTGAGCTGTGAGTGCCAATGCTACTCCTGAGGTCTCTAGTCTCCAGCACCAATGCACATCGTGGAACCTCAGGTTATAGGCACTGAGGCAGCTGCCAGAGGGTATCTGCCTTTTGGATGCATCTCCCACTGCTAGAAGGGCCAGTGTCAGAGGTGCAACTGCTGGGGAGAGGAGGAGAGGGCTGGGTCACAGCTATCACTGTGGTTCCCAGAGTCTTCAGTCATGGGCCTGAAGTGATTCTTGGTGCCTCCAGGAGCATGGGCTGCCTGGATTCCTGGGGCCTCTGTTCATGGGCATTACCTCAGTTCCTGGGGCCTCTGATCACAGGCACAGCGGCAGATCCTGGAATCTCCAATCTTAGGAGATATCACTGCTGCTTCCTGGTTCCACTGCCTCTAGGTGGTCTATCCCACCCACATTCAGATGTATAGTTGCATACATTTCTCAGGCATTCTGTGCAGAAATTCATTTTTTGGTCAATGGATGTCCTACTGGTTATAACTTAGAGGGCAGAGACAAAGGAAACAGTTTACTCTGCCATTAGGCTGACGTCACTCGTGGTCCCTTTTTGAAGGCAGTCCTTTGCAATGTCTGACTTCAGACTAGATCCCCTATTAGTTCTCCTTTTTGCTTTCATCTAAAGATTCCAAGGTTCTTCTCTTGGTTGTTCAATATCTTATTAATTAGCTCATTCCCTTTCTAATTGTATGCCTATCATTATTCCATGTAACTTTACCCTTCGTTTTATTGATGTGTCTAATGCTTAACCTCTCAAAAATCTCATATATAAACACCCTACTCTGACCACTTACATGCTCTCTTTTGAATTCACTTCAGCTTCTTCTCTCCAACAATTCTTTTGCCTCCATTGAAACATCCAATCCTTTGACCCAACCTATTCTTCACTGTCACCTGCCTTATCTTATTCTCAATTTTCTCTTTACCCATGCTTGCCTCCATGATTAATCACTTTAATCACTCCCTTGCAGAGGCCCTCAACTCCTTTGCCTTTCTCTAGTGCTTTCAAAACTTGCCTGGAAAACTGCCAAACCTGATTTAGCTCATTATTGTGCTTACTCTGTGCATGCACCTGCATATCTGAACATGCCCGGAGAAAAAATAGAACCATGCTGACTGTTTTACACTTTAAATTTATAGTCACTAATCTTCAGTGGGCACTCAGGAGTGTTAAGCAGTCCTATTATATTTCCCTAGTAAACTTACTTGCCTACTTATCAAGATGACTCTTTCATATTTCCCCTCTCTTGAACATCTTAAACTCTCTCACTTTCTTCACTGACAGCAGTAAAATCTATTCTTGCTTCACTGACAACATAGAAGCCACCAAGAGAGAATATGCTTGTCTTTTTATCATCAAATCTTTCAACCTGCATTTACGTACACCCATTGCTCATTGAACCAGCTGGGTGCTTTTGCCAGCAAACAGCAAAATACACTAATAAAATTGGTTTTAAAATAGGGTTTTTAATATCACATTAAAGAAAACCAGAGATATGTGGTTTCAAGAACAGTCAATTTCATGGCTCAAAAATCTTAAAGCTCTGGGTGGCTTTATGATCCTGTTGATTATAAGATACCTGCCACAACTCCAACGTCATGTCCTAACACGTCCAGACATAGATAGCAGGAGTTTGTCCTGAATGTCGCTCCTTTTTAATCATGGAGGAAAAAAGTTTCTCAAAGTTTTCAATGAACTTTTTCTAGTATCTCTTTGAGTATATTTGGAACCTATATCCACTCCTAAACTGATTGTTATCAAAAAGGAAATATCATGATTGGTTAGGCCCAGTCCATCAAAGTGCATCCATTGATCCTAAGCGTGTCTTAACACAGTTTGAATTACGTTAGAACAGACGAAGGAGGAAAGAGCAGTTTTGAAGACAACCAACATTATGTATTGCTCCTTTATATTTTGCTTTATCCACTGTTGCAATGGATGGCCTCTCTCTGTAATATTAAAGATCAACCCCTCCACTCATGCGTTAGATCCCATCACCTCTTGCTTGCTCAAGGATTTTGTCTCTCAAATAACCCTTATTTCCTTTGCATTAACATTTTCTCCCTTCCTAATCAATTATTCCCATTAACATACAAATATGCTAAAATATTTCTTAGCTGAAAAATTTCTCCTTTGACCTGAAGATCCCCTCCAAATACACCAGAGAAACAAGTTTTTTTGTAAGTGTGGTATATAATTACTTTCTTCACTTTCTCTTTATTCCCTTTAGTCAGATTAAATTATTGATAATCCACCTTACATTTTAAGAACTTTTATCTAATTAAAGTTATTATAATTGTTGTGATTTACTCTCACCACAAGTGCTCTGACTCTGCTTCCCTAAGTTCCATAGACTTTCTTTTCTTGCTTACATCTTTGTTATTTTACAACTGCACCCATTATTTCAAGTAATACTAAATAGAAAAAAAGAGGTATGAGGAGAGAGAATTGAATAAGGAGGGGATAATAAGGATGTGGAAAAGATCAGCTAAACACTTGGAAAAGTACAGGAAAGGATGGGCTAAAGGGAAGAAACCCTTATATGAGGGCCTGTCATGGCCATTGGCTTTAGGAGTGGTGACTTTTTATTAAATGAAAGCATAACACTGTGTATATCTTTGCGGACTCCAATTTGTCCACTAAAATGCTTTGCTTATAAATAGGTACAAAACAGTTGTCAATTAGTTTTCAAATTGTACTTTCAGAAAGACTAACCAAACATCACATATGAGGATTGAATTAATTCAGCACTCAGCACATAGCAAGCATATTTGCGTTATCTGTTAATATTATTGATTTTTTATTTTAAAGTTAGGAAAACTGAATTTCATAAAGATTAGATTTACCCAACTGAGAGCGAGGAGTTTTTAATCAAAATCCAGGTATTTTCACTTCAATTCAATAATCTTTCTACTTTACCGTATTGTTGGTTTCAGTAGATATCACTGGGCATGGATTTAAACGTAAATTCAATTCCAGATAAACTTTTATTTCCTTTGGGAGATTATTTGTCTTCTTTCATGACAATGAAAATTTAAAAACTGATTAGCTTTACCTCTGTTCACTGGCTGCTGAGAAGTTGAATCAAATTTAAAGTGTAATCATAGCAATTATCTGTCTTGATGTCTTTATCTTCATTGCCTTTATCTATGTCTTGTTTGTATTCTGCATTTCCCTGGTAATTACTTTTTACATATATTTTCTTATTAGTTGTCTTTCTGAATTTCTTAGAAGAATTACTCACCATTGTTGAACAAATAAATCTCTGCTACAACCATTGTTGGAAGTTGCAACATAGAGTTGCCCATGTGAGAAGCAGATAAATTGTAAGCCAAAGCCTACAATTTGAAGCTTCCACCCTTGTGGCTTTTTATTTACGGCTCATAATTGAAACCACTATTTGTTTTCTCTGTCTGTGATGTCTTAATATATGCAGAATGGTTCTTCCAATTGTCAGTTACACAAGGCTCTTTTTGTTTCTCAGGCTCAGCTGCTCTGGGGGTACAACAGTCTTTCTTTTGAAGTGCTCACACCAGGGTTCTTCAAAATTAACACATTTGCCCCAAAGCCTCTACAATTTTTCAATCTCTATCTCTTTTTAAATTTAAATATAATATACATATGGTATATAAAGTACATTACTCTTAATTATGCAGTGTAAGAATCATTTGCATATGTTTACATCCTTTTAACCACCACCCAGATCAAGATATAGAACATTTCCAGCACTCCGTAAGATTCCTTTGTGCCCATCTTGTCTATATCACCTCCCCCAAGAGGTAACTCTAACTACCATTCTGACTTCTATCATCACCAATTAGTTTTGCCTGTTCTTGAACTCTCTATAAATGAAACCACATATACAGCACGAACTTTTTTGTGTGTCTGGCTTTTCTTTTAACTCAACATATCTATGAGATTCATTCATATTTTTTCTTGTGCTTGTATTTGACTGCTCTTGTCTGTTTGTTTGCTGTACTGGTAAATGACCATATTTTGCTAATACAATAGATTACTCTTTTTTCATTGTCATGTCATATTCCATTATATGAATATACCTCAATGTATATATCCATTCTCCTTTTGATGGGCGTTTGGGTTGTATTCAGTTTGAGACGACTATGAATAACGCCACTTTGAACACCGTATTGGGTGTAAATCCATCTGGGTATTTGTGTGATGTAGATGAGGCAAAATTATAGAAACATGCATTATTTTACTTTCCTTCACTCCTGGGTATTTGTTGTGAATTTCCTCAATTCTTTGCAAAAATATGATAAATAAGAAGTCTTGCTAAGGAAGGAGACAGAAAATGAAAAGACAAAACGTCAGTTAGAAGGATAGAATAGGAGAATTTCACTTACTATTAAAAATATTTCTCTACACCATTTCTTCAGAATCACAAAACTCACAGGAATTTTAGTTTTCTTTATACCCCATACTTTCCTTATTTACTTTCCACCCACAACATAATAGAGGGAAGAAAAGGCTGATTTAGCTTTGGCCATTCCCTACAGATTATTTTCCAGCCAAGTCCTCATTTATATCCCTTTCTATCTAATATTGTCCCTTACCTCCTTTGCTTAGGTAGAGGAAAAGGATAACCAGTGCTTTCCTTAATCTGATATTTTCTGGAGCACATTGGCAATTTTTGTCTATGTGTATATACTGCTTTCTCTATGTGCAAAAAGTGTTCTCTTTCTTATCTTACACAAATGGTGATATCGTATAGGAATGTTGACTTTACTTCGTCCTTACAAAATTATCTGAACCACTTTACGTACAGGCATACAGTTTTTGTGTTATCTGATTCACAGATACTGCTGATAGATTAAAGTATGTAACACATTTTTGAATGGTTCCCCCTTCATCTCACCTTTTCTCTTTTTATCTATAAGCTTCATTTCTTATCAACTTCTTACAGAGATCTGATGTCTTGTTGGGTTCATCATCATATTATCATTCCTTATTAGATTAGAATCTATATATGAGTTTTGAATTCTTATCTATATTCTTTCTCAGGATTCAGAATCGAAGTATACAGCTATCTATTACCAATGAATGCAATACTATTACTGAAGTGGAAGTAGGGAGAAGTGAACAAGTGTAACACACTATTTTTCAGGATTCCTTGGGACTAAAATGTTTACATTATTGATAAAACAAATTTATTGTGATATAATATACTTGCATTGTTATTTAAAATCTATTTTAAATGTTCGAAGACTGGCAAGAAAACTAGATAAGTATCGTTAATTTTCCTAAATCTTGTACCCAGGCACTTGTAAGCAAACTCTGGAATCAGAAAGAAGCAGATCACCCAGACCAATTCCCTTGTCTTAGTGAGCTCAGGCTGTTGTAAATACCACAGGCTGGATGACTCAAACAGCAGAAATTTATTTCTCACAGTTCTAGAGGCTGGGAAGTCCAAGATCAAGGTGCCAGTCAGTCAGTTCAGTTCCTGGTGAGAGCTCTCTTCCTGGCTTGTAGACAGCTGGCCTATTGCTATGTACTCACATGGCCTTTCCTTAGTGCATGCATGCAGAGAGAGAGACAGACAGAGAGATCTCTATCTTCTTATAAGGCCACTAATTCCATCATGCAAGCCCTACCCTCATGACCTAACCTAAGCTTAATTACCTCCCAAAGGCCACATCTCCAAAGACCATCACGTTAGGGGTTAGGGCTTCAACATACGAATTGGGAGTTGGGGGGTAACATTTGGTCCATAACGGCCCCATTATGGATTATGGGGGGAAATACACTTTATCTCATTTTTTTCTAAAAGCAGAAGACCTGAAAGGAAGTTCTTATAGTATTTGGGTATTAGAAAGAAACTCAGAGGCCATCTGATCTAACCTTACCTATCCCGTGCATAGGATATCTTGAATATCACCAGTGGTTGGAAATCTCAATCTGATCCAATGCACGTGCTGATCATAAGCACCCAGTGTTTCAAATATCCATTGCTGTAGAACAAATAATCCCACAGTTTAAAGACTTTTTTTCTTTTTTTTGTGTGTGGAAGATTAGCCCTGAGGTAACATCTGCCACCAATCCTCCTCTTTTTGCTGAGGAAGACTGGCCCTGAGCTAACATCTGTGCCTATCTTCCTCTACTTTGTATGTGGGACACCTGCTGCAGCACGGTTTGATAAGCGGTGTGTAGGTCCACACCCAGGATCGGAACCAGCGAACCCCTGGTCACTGAAGCAGGACATGTGAACTTAACTGCTGTGCCACTGGGCCGGCCCCACAACTTAAAGGCTTTTAACAACAATCCTTTGTCATTTCTTATAATTCTGTAGGGTAGGAATTTGGGCAGGAAGTAGCAGGCCTGTTCCTTTAATCTGCATATTGTCAATGGGGTCACTCACTCAGCTGCATTCATTTGGCAGCTGGGCTGGGCCTGATGATTCACGAAGTCTTGCTACCTGGCACTTTGGTGCTTCCCCACATCACCCCTCTCTTTTCCTGTGGTGTCTCATCCATCAGATTCCACATGGCTCTCTCTCCAGCAGGCTAATCTGTAACTCCTTGTAGCATGACAGCTGCCTTCCAAGAGAGAACAGAAGCTGCCAGGCATCTTAAAGTCTAGGCCCAGAACAAACTTGTCATCATTTCTTCCACATTCTAGTTATTTAAACAAGTCATAAACAGTCTAAATCAAGGGGTGGAAGGAGGGAGAGTAAAAATAGACTCCATTTCTTGATTAGAGGAGCCATAAAGTTTCATTGCCAAAGGTTGTAGGATAGCAGATATCATTGCAGCCACCTTTGGAACACTCTACCACATCCAGAATATAAGAAAATTGGCCAGGACTGCCTCTTCTCCCTCATCCTCTGCAATCAGTGTTGCTGACTGTTCTCATTCCAATGTTCTCTCCACCCAGTTTCAAAAACCTCTGACTCAGGCCTTATGAATTCTAATTTTTGTCCTTAATTCTGGCCCAAATGAATTATTTGTAATGCATTAATATACTTTATTTATTTAGTTAGTTAGTTAGTTAGTTTATTTATTTTTTTTGGTGAGGAAGATTAGCCCTAAGCTACCATCTGTTCCAGTCTTCCTCTATTTTGTATGTGAGATGCCACAGCATGGCTGATGAGTGCAGTAGGTCTGCAACCAGGATCCAAATCCATGAACCCTGAGCCACAGAAGCAGAGCTTGAAGAACTCCAACCACTCAGCCACCAGGCCAACCCCTAGACTTTATTTATTTATTTTCTTTTTCTGAGGAAGATTTGCCCTGAGCTAACATCCATGTCAATCTTCCTCTATTTTTTAGTATGTGGACCCCCAGCACAGCATGGCTACTAATAGAGCAGTGTGGGTTCATGCTCAGGATGCGAACCTGGGCAGCTGAAGAGGAGTGCGCTGAACTTAACCACTAGGCCACCAGGGCTGACCTCAATAGACTTTATTTTTTAGAGCAGTTTTAGGTTCATCACAAAATTGAGCAAAAGGTACAACAATTTCCTGTATATTCCTTGCTCCCACTCATGCATAGCCCTACCCCACATCATGAACATCCCCCAAGATAATGGTGCATTTGTTACAGTTGACACATCATTATATTTGGACCCAAAGTTCACGGTTTAAATTAGGGTTCAATTTTGGGTTTGTACATTCATTGAGTTTAGACAAATTTATAATGATGTATATCCAACATTATAGCATGAAATGGTGCAGCTAAATTTGATACACATCTTTATTCTTCAGGACTGCAATTTTGCTCATTCTTTTAACTACCTGAGGTAGGAAAATCCCACATCATGGAAGGAGGTAGGGAGGAGTTGAACAGTGTTCTTCATATCATGTTGAGACACCTCTACTTGTCAGAAAGATTCTCCACAGAGTGAGCTACAACCCAACTCCCTGTAAATATTCTTAATTGATCTTAGTTCTCTATATAAGCTCTACTTAAATAGTAAAGACAGCTATCACGCTCCCATCCAAGCTTTTGACTGTTCTTTGCTAAACACACCTCTCTTCTGTCATTGTTTCCATACCCTTCACTAGCCTGACCATTCTCTCACCTACGGGCTCCATTCGGCTGATCTATCTCTTAATGGGAACACAGTTCATTTGGACAGTCTGAACAGCACAAAATAGATAGTGACATCTATGCCCTAGTTCTGAACACTATAAATCCATTGATACTGTTGTCTTCTATGAAGCTTGTGAAGAAACAAAATTCTTAGGTTTTGTTCACAATTTCTGTTCAGTTATTTCTCATTCATCCCAGAGTTAAGACATCCATCTTGTGTATAATCTTAAGTGAAGGTCTGGGGACATTTGGGGAAACCAGTGGGAAGGTGCATTCACCTCACTCCGTTCAGGCAGAGCCCAAAAAACAAATTAAGGGATGTATAGTTCTTCAAATAAAATTTCTAAAGGAGCAAGTCATAATTTTTGATACCTCTACGATTTCCTCCTTTAGTCTCATTACTCTCTGAATATACAAATCTTGAATACTTTCAGGTAATAGCTATGGAGGTGGTATAGATCTGGTTGTTAAGTACAGTCATTAACTCTTCATCTCTTAAAATAAGAATATTTCCATTCTTAATAATTTTTTGCTAAACACAATGGAGCATTTAGAAAAACATCCTGAAATAGTTACTTGTCGTAAAATCCTAAGGCAAGATTTTGTTATAGGTCTCAACTCCTGTTATTGTGTTCCATTAAAATGTGCTGAAGGTTTATTCTTTTGTATTAAGAAAAGTCTCCACACCTGAGATCCTTTATTCTAATACCCACCAAAGTTTTTAATTCTACACCCTAGAATATATCTATTTATTCGGCTAAAATGTCAGTTTCTTCTTTCTACAAAATGACTATCCATGACAATCCCTCTATTTTCGGCATTCACTCACTCAGCAAGTATGCTGGATGGAAGGCATAGACCGCTGAGCCAGGCAGGCGAGTTCCATGCTTCTATGAAGTTTACTTTCTTACGAGGGAAAATGAACAAGTGAATGAATAAATATGTGTCATAATTTCGAATATAATTTCTATAGAGAAATGAGACAGGGGATTAGAATGGAAAGGAATTGAGAGCAAGGAGAGTGAATGGAGGGAAGAACTAGTTTATAGGCAGTCGGGGAAGGGCTCTCTGAATCGGAGGTGGTGTGGTGTTTGAACAGAGACCTGACTCCTAGAAAGCAGCCAGTCTGAGGAGATGTGTGGGCAGAGCATTCAGGTCAGAGTCACAGAATGTGCCAAGGCCTGAAGATGAATCAAATTTTGCGTGTTCTAGAATCGGTTAGAAATTCATGGTGAGCAAAGGGAGAGTGGTAGGAGCTGAGGTAGAAGTGAGAAGGCAGCTCATGACATGGCTTGAATGCTATGCATGTACATTCAGCTTTTAGTTTTAAATACAATGGAAACACAGAAGCCATTGCTGGTGCCATACATAGAAATATTTCTCTGATCCATTTATCAAGCTATTCAGAAGGCTGTCAGTTTTGAGTAAGATCTAAAGCAAAGGACAATTCTGTGGCAAGTCAAACTGTACTGCAAGCAGTTTGGCTGCTTGGTTTGTGTGGTCTGGCAAATTCCAGAGTTCTAGAAATGTTTCTGGTAAAGGCAACATGCTGAGTCTCAGGCAAGCCCCAATAGGAGATCTCAAGGAGAATTGTTTGGATTTTGGAGAAAGGTCACATACTATGCAGAAGCAAAATCTTCACTGTTCAAAAAGCATCTCCTGCTGTAGTATTGGGTTCTGGTAGAAAGAGTGCCTGACCATAGAACATCAAATGTCTATGAAACCGGAGTTTCCATCGTAAACTCTTTATTTTCACCCACCAGGTTATAAGGTCTGGCAGGAACAGCAACATCCTACCATACAAGAGAAGTGTCACTTTCAGGATCAGCTCTAAGCAGATGGCTTAGAGCTCCATGACATCTGTTGAACCAGTGGCTCTCCCTCAGTTTAATTACATATACGGTTTTATGGAGGACCATCTGATGGAGGAGGAAAACCCTCTCTAGGTTCAAAGGTGGGTTGACCCACACAAAAATTTTTATGTGAATTTTCTTAGCAACATTATTCATAATAGCCAAAAAAGTAAAAACAGCCCAAATGTCATCAACAGATGAATAGAGGAAAAAATGAGGTATATCAATAAATGGAATATTATTCAACCATAAAAAGGAATTGAGTGCTGATGCATGCAACATACAACATGGATAAACCTTGAAAACATTATGCTAAGTGAAAGAAGCCATTTTAAAGGACCGCATATTATGTGATTCCATGTGTATGAAATGTCCAGAGTAGGCAAATCTATGGAGACAAAGCAGATTAGTGATTACCTCAGGCTGGGGAAGATGGAAGGTTTGGGGGATGTTGGATAAGGGCTTTGTTTGGGGATAATGAAAATATCCTAAAGTGGTTTGTGATGATGAATGTGCAATTTTGTGAATATACTAAAAGCCATTACATTGTGTACTTTAAATGGGGGAGTTGTATGATACGTCCTTTATATCTCAATAAAACTGCTTTTTAAAAAGATGGATTGGCTTGTTACAATGCTGAAAGGTTAAGTTGATTACTGATACACTACAGTTCTAGGTAGTGGTGGATCTGAAAGGTAGTGATGAGGGGGAAATTCTCCCGATTGGCAGAACTTTGAATAGGCTACCTCATCATTAGTTTAGAAGGGACAGAAATGTGGTTGAAATTAAGGATATATAAAGATTCCTAATCAGTGGCAAATAGTTTGATTGATTGGTCAGAGACATGGAAAGGGCAAGCGATGAAGATCCAAGGACTTGAGGTCTGGAAAAGAAGGACATGGATGGATCTATGGGAATAAGCACAAAATGTGTAGATCTTTTTGTCTTACATTAATGAACATCCAACCTACTGCATAATCAGTGGACAGGGTGATCATCCCGTGGAGATCAGCCAGCTTCTGCTCTCAACCACTCTGTTACTTTCACAGTGGGCCCCAAATGGAGAGGCTTTGGGAGGATGGCTGGAGAATACACATGGTCCAAGGTTGATCTGGCTCCTGTTGCTGCTGAACCAGCCTCAGAAGGAAACTCCGAGGCTCCATTCTTTCAGGAGATTAACAAGCAACACGGAACAAGTTGATTATGTCAGACCTCCACCCATGGAGGCGTATCAATTCATCATTATTTAGATAGATACATATTATGGGTATGGGTTTACCTTTCATGCCAAAAGTGCCTCAGCTAGCACCATTATTCAAGGGTTCAGAGTGTTTGATTTTTCAAGATGAGATCCAGGACAATACAGCCTTGGACCAAGGAATCCACTTTTTTTGAAGGAGAGTGACAATGGTCATATGACCATGAAGCCCACTGCTCCTGCCTTATACCATATCATGTAGTAGCTGATAGACTGCTAGAACATTGAGAGGGTATATTAGGCAGAATTCTAAGATGAGTCCCCAAGACTCCCAGCTCCTGGTGTATACACACCTTCTCCCTGTTATTCGATCAAACGCTAATCTAGGTTTTGCTGTAAAGAGATTTTGCATTTATAATTAATATCCGAAATCAGTTGATTTTAAGATAGGGTTACTATCTGGATGGATCTAATCACATGAACCCTTAAAAACAGGCAAATTTCTATGGCTTGTGACGGAAGAGCAAGTGAGAGATTCAAAGCACTAGAATGATTTGATGTACTGTTGTTGGCTTGAAGATGGAAGGGGCCACTTGGCAAAGAATGCAAGCCCCTTGAGCTAAACATGGCACCTAGATGACATCCAGCAAGGATACAGTGACTTTGGTCCTAAAACCACAAGGAACCGAATTCTGCCAATAACCAGAATGAACTTGGAAATGGATTGTTTTTCCCCTGAGCCTCCAGATGAGAACTCAGCCCAGCCAATGCTTTGATTTCAGCCTGTGATGCCCTGAACCCAGCCAAGCTGTGCTGAATTTCTAACCTACAGAACTATGAGCTAATAAATGCGAGTTGTTTTCAGCCACTAAGTTTGTGGTAATATGTTACATAGTTATAGAAAACCAGTACAGATGGCCTCTGAAGTGTATATCAAGAACGCCAATCTTATGGAGTTGGGCCATTCTCTTTCAAACTGCAGTATATAGTTTGAATGAATAGCTATCATACAGTTCTGTGTCCCAACGGGTAAAATAATTGGGTCTGGGAACAGTGAGGTGGAAGTAGGAGTGGACTATCTCATTGTCACTTTGCACTTTTCATTTCTACAACTTTCGGCTCTTTTGGAATAGAGTTCCTGATTCCAGGCATGGCATGATGGGGGCTTCCACCAGAAGACACAGGTCAGATTCCACTAAACCTAAGGCTATGGTGGCCACCTGGTCATTTATAGATGCCTCATACCAATAGAACTGCAGATAAAGAATGGAATTACTTTACTGGCAAGAAGAATTGACCCTGAATTTCGTGAAGAGACATGGCTGCTACTATATAGCGGAGATAGACATGATTTTGGCTGGAACTCAGGGGATTCACTGGGGCTTCTCTTGTTTCTTTTATGTCCAGTGCTAGCTGTGATTGAGCAATTGCAACAGCTACAGCCTGACAAGTGCACAGTAACCAGAGGTTCAGACTCATAAGGGTAGAAGGTAATGATGACCCAATAGGATGTTTGCCCAGTGGTTTTCAACAGGGCAGGGGGTGTTTTACACCCCAGGGGATATTTGGTAACATCTGGAGGCATTTTTGGATCACAACTTGAGGGAAAGTGTGCTACTGGCATCTGTGGGTTAAGGTCAGGGATGCTGCTTGACATTCCACAATGTACAGGACAACCGCCCATAACAAAGAATTATTTCTTCCTAAATGTTAATCGTGCTGAGGTGGAAGAACTGTGACTTAGAGCAACAGAAATGCTGACCAAGGTTAAAGCGAATGTAGAAGCAGTGATAGAGAAAGGAGGTGGTATATACCAATTTCAGCCTCGGGATCAATTACAGGAGTGGACTCTTCCTGTTGTATGTATATAAAGACTATATCAAGCCACTTTCTTGAGATTAAGCAAGATATGAATGTACAAAATGCACGCTATCATTTAACTCTCAGTGTTGCATCCTTGATCTTTTAGCACTTAACATTTGTAGGCACTCAGGCCTGACTTCCAATTGCCAGTGTCTGTGGCTCTTTGCCTGAGTTCTTACTCACTCTCTCTATCCACTGGAGCCTGCTTCACCTGAATTAGCGGCAGGCCAGAAATGCTGGGGAATTAATGTCTACAGTCCCCGTCTACCACCCTTCGCAGGAACAGCCTCACCAAATGACTAACAAGAGCTGGCTTCTTTGCCCACCCAGTGGGATAACATGAGGCACATGTTCTACAGTAGCTTCCAGAATTCCCCGTGGGATTCATCCCCACTTACTCTTAGTGGCAGCTTGCTTGGTAATGCACCATTTATGGTTTCCTTACTTTTTCTAGCTTACCTCCCCCGTCTCCTACTGGTATTTCTTGTGATCACCTGTCAAATAAATTCTTTGTCTTCAATCCTTGCTCAGATTTGCTTCTGGGGAAACGCAAATTAAGACAGAACTTTTTGGAGATTTTTTAAACCAGAGACTGACATCATCTAATTGATATTTTTAAATAGCTACTGTAGCTATTTTGTAACAACTGAGCAATTGGGAGGGTGAGCAATAGTGTAAAGCAGAAAAACCAGACAGAAGGCCAATTCAGTCCAAGAGGGATGCTGAGGGCTTGGACAGAGGTAGTAACATTGGATTGGATTAGAACCGGATAGATTAAGGGTAGAACTGGAGATAAAGTGTCAAATTGTGGCATAAATAATTAGATGTGTTTTAGAGAAAACGAGGAGGAGGAAACTGCTGACACAAGGGTGCCGAGGAAATAGGACAGGGGAGAAGAAATAAAAATGTGGGAGTTTTTTTACACATGTTCAGTTGGTGAACTCTATCTGTCAGACTTTTAAGGTTAGATGCTCAATAGACAGTTAAATGTGTGACTCTGAAACTCAGGAAAAAAAGTCAGAAAACTAAGTTTGAAATAATAAACATACGAAAGGCATTTAACCTATTACATAACCTAGAAAGTAGAATTTCATAGTTGTTTGGTAAATGCTAGTTGCTAGAAAAAATCCTTGTACTCTATTGAAATTTAAAGACCTAGCAGTTGATATTCAGAGAAGACTTAGTTCCTTTATTTTGTTATTGCAGAAAAAATCTCAAGTGTATAAAATTTGTTTATAGTAATGAGGGGATCTATCAGATTTGAGAATGATTTTCAAATTCTCAGTATATACTTCCCTTAAAGTCTTATATGAAAAATAAGACTATGTTTTAGTAGTTTGATTTTATAAATGGCAAGTTTTAAAAAATATTTTAAGACATAAAATGATCAGCTATAATTTCACCATTCTGAGATAATTATTGTTAATTTTTTGTATATTACCTAAAATCATACCAAAATCATTGTTGTGTATTTTGTTTTAATTTTTATTGTTTTACTTTGCATGTCTTGAAAGGGTTCCAAATTTATCAAATGTGTGTTTTAGAACATGCTTTTCCGTCGCTACATAATATTGCATAACTCTACTATAATTTCCTTATTATTAGCTAGTTGTTTAATTTATTCACAATTTTCAATTGTTATAAATGACGTAGCATTTCATATACCCTTACCAAGCTTTAACTATACCTCTATTCATTTTCTTAGGCTGTATTCCTAGAATTAGGAAAGTTATTTAAGGTTGTATGGCATATATTGTCATCTTGTCTTTTAAACAGGCTGTGTCAATTTAGTAATATCAGCTGAGTGTGAGAATGTCCTTATTACTTCCCATACTAACTAGCATCATCTTTGCCAATTTCATACAAAAAATTTTCATTTTATCTGCATTTCTCTAACTAGTAAAGAGGTTTAAGTTTTTCATACATGTTTTGCCATTTTTATTGCTTCTGTCTCATTATTTGTTCAGATACTGCTCATTTTTGTAAGGAGAAAGCTTTGTGTTTATTACTCGTTAGTAAAATTTTTTGGATGACAATGACTGTATCTCTTTCTCTGTAGAAATTTGCAAAATTGTCTCTAGGTATGATTACCCCTTTCATTTTTGTGTGTAATGACTTTGTTTACAGAAGTTATACATTCCACATAGTCCGTGTGACTCTTCCTTTGATTTTGTCCTGTCTTCGTAAGCTTGTACATCTTTTCATACCCTGAAATCAAGTAAATAGTAACCATTATTTTCTCTTATTTTTTAGTGTCTTCATGTTACATACTACTTGAAATTTTAATTCAACTGAAGATAAATTTGGTTTCCAGTGTGATATATAAGATAAAGTCATCTCAAGTTTCTTCCCAGACCCATGTATTTGTTAATCAGTACAAATTTCAAGATACAACAGTCTGCTTCTCAACAATTTGTTTCATTTAATTAAATTACACTACATCCCTGTTGCCGTTTGGAGTATTGTTGTTTATCACGAATTTCATGTTTATAATATAAAACCACTTTTTTGTTTTGAGGAAGATTAGCCCTGAGCTAACAACCATGTCCATCTTCCTCGACTTTATATGTGGGACGCCTACCACAGCATGGCTTGCCAAGTGGTGGCATGTCCGCACCCGGGATCCGAACCAGAGAACCCTGGGCTGCCGAAGCGGAAGGTGCGTACTTAACCGCTGCACCACTGGGCCAGCCCCTAAAACCGTTTTTATTATATTTATTGATTATATTTGCCTATTTTGTCTTGTAAATTACAGTTGAACTTTAAAACATTTCATCACCATCATTCTGCCACCCCAATCCGTTTATAGCTATATATCCATGGATATCTGTTGTCCCATTGACTATGCTATTATCTCTCAGAGCCAACTCCACTCTTCTACGTTCTGCTTGTGATGCTGGAGCTAGGACTCTGCAGGCCATATTTCCTCTTTGCTAGCTGCTTTGTGTCAGGCTCTGCTAACAGGGAGTGCTAGAGAGGGGCTGCAAGAGGGTCAAGGGCCTTGCTCCTTTTTACCTGCTTCCTGTGAGCTCTGGGTAGGTTCTGTTCCTGTGAGCATCTCTTGCAACACTTCTCCCTTGTGGCAGCAACAATTCTTTCCTATAGCAGCAACTGTATCCATTTTGCAGATTTTTCAGTCCTCACAGAATCAGCCTCACCATGCTCCCTCAGAGACCTCAGCACCAACTGCCAGTGCTCCCTCCTCAGAGGACTGAGGTTCAGCTCTGAGACCCTCTCCTCAAACTTTAAAGCATGACTATATCCAACTCCCTTTGTTGCCTCAACCCTAGGGATGGTAGCTTCTGAAGTTGCTATCTTTGTGATTCTATAGAGTTCTCTTTTTACCTTGTCAGTCTTCTGGTTAAGAGCTTTATACCTCTCTGTTTTAATTGAGTTGATTTTTTTTCCCTGACTGCACTCTGACTAATAACTGGAACCTAGTATTTCTCCCCTGTATTAGTCAGGGTTCTCTAGAGAAACGGAACCAAGGGGATGTGTACTTATATATGGTTACATATGGTTATGAGGTGAACAATTCCCAACAGCTGCAGGGTGATTTAGCAAGCTGAAGACCCAGGAGAGCTGATGGTTTGGTTCCATCAAAGTCCAAAGGCCAGTCTGAGGGCTCACAGGCTTGAGACCCAGGAAGAGCCAATGTTTCGGTTCAAGTCAATCAGTCAGGAAGAATTCTCTCTTACTCAAGGGAGTATCTGCCTTTTTGTTCTATTCATCCCTTCAGCTGATTGAGTGAGGCCCATCCACATTAGGGAGGGCAATCTGCTTTACTCAGTTTGTTTAAATGCTAATCTCACCCAAAAACACCCTCACAAAAAACACCCAGAATAATGTTTGACCAGTTATCTGGGCAACTCAATACCCAGTCAAGTTGACACATAAAATTAACCATCACGTCCATGTCCATTGACTTCTTTTAGGTCTTTTAACAGAATTTTATATTTGTGTTTCTTTATTTATATTATGTATTTCTGGTTAATTAGGAAGTATTTTATACTTTGTTGTTTGTATGCAGGGGGTAGCTTTCCATTATACTTATTAGCTGGTTATTGTTGGAATAAAGGAAAGCTTTATTTCCATTTTTATTTTAAGTACTTATTTTTTTCAAAAGTTAATGAAAGACAAGAACTATATATTTTGGAGGATAATTATTAGTGATGTCCCTAACAGAGTATATATTAAATGCCTATGCTAACATAAACTGAACCTACCTGTGCCATCAATGCTTGATCAACCTATCAAGGTGAAGGTCTGTGCCAAGGCACACGTTCACTGGGAAAAAATGGGAAGGCATAGTGGAGACCAGCCAGGACAGGGAGCATCACAGGAGGCGTTCCTAAAAATGGCAATTATTTTTGAAAGAAAAACTATTTATAGTGAATTACAAATGCTATTGGTGATGTGACCCATGAAGACATAAGAGAAAATTTCGTTTTTTCAGTATGAGAGTCTTGATAGGTCCATTTTGCATGATCAAAACAAATTTAAAAATAAATGGAGTTATTATGAGATTTAAGTTGTTCAGAGAATTAGGTATGTAGTTGTGAAAGATCTTTATTTTGACTCAAATGCTTATCTGGAGAGCATGATTAGCATAAAATAAAAATTGGAGGTTTCAGTTACGGAATGGCAGAGTTGTTTGTTTGCTAACACATTTCAGCGTGAATAAATGTTATTGACGACATTGTGCTGTAGTTCTTCATTTCCACCAAGGTCAAAATGAGGGAGTTAAAGTAAACCAAAGCAGAATTTAGATTAGGTGGAAGGAGGACTGGCGTTAGAAGGGCCACTTTGTAATATATTTATATATAACATGTTTGTAGTGCATTTATTTAGCTATGTCTTTCTTTAGAACAGGGATAGGCGAGCTTTTCCTGTCAAGAGTCAGATAGTAAATATTTTCGGCTCTGTGGGCCAGACAGTGTCACAGTTACTCAACCCTGACTATGTGGTGTGAAAGCAGCCACAGACAGTAGTAAACAAACAGGCAAAGCTGTGTTCTGACAAAACCTTGTCTACAAAATCAGGCGGCAGGCCGGATTTGAGCCATGGGTTGTGGTTTGCCAACCCCTGCTTTAGATTAGAAGCAGCGATTGTAAAATCAACTTTCCAGGGAGAAACATTTTGGGGGAGTTATGTTTTGGCAGCTCTCAAAATATGGTGAGAGCTCAAGGGTTCCGTACCAACCAGCTTTCTATTCCGTGTGGTCCTTTTCAGAGGGTACTGTTGGATAGCTGCACCCTTCAGGCTTCTGAGTTATCACCCTGAAAAGGGCTGTGTGATTTGTAAGCCATGTTACTGACAAAAGTTACTGCATCTTCTTCTGATGGAATTTTTGTTATTGTTATTTAAACATATTCAAGTTTATTTTCATTACAATAAATTAAATAGGTTAATATACTGACCGGCCTGTCCTCACCCTCTTGCAAGGGAAGCTGGACCATCTGCAGCTTCTGTGAATTAGGGAGCTTTAGTTCCTGTTCTAAAGTAGCCCTTGCTTTCAGGATCAGGTGGGTGTGCTTTATGCTAGGGAAACCCACTCACAGGCCGGCCACTGTGCTATGAGGTCTTTAGTGTGCTAAGATGACATAGACCAGAGATGCAAACTGGAAAGCTCCCAGAGGCCAGGCAGATAGTGTAAGAGACTGAAGGAGTCCAGAGTAATGAGTAGTTCACTTTCTGCTGTTAGAAGCTGTCCTCTAAAATAAGTTAGTGCATAACTTATACAAAGATTAAAGGCAAAAGAATCTCAGCTTATTGTAGGACGTAACTGGGAGTGGTGGCAAGCTGGACAGCACAAGCGCTGTCTAAGGGGCTATAGCTAATCAACCCCAAGTAATTGTTACCATGAAAAAAAATGCCTAGTGTCCCAGAACCTCCATATTTTTCAAGGGATGGCAAAAATCAGGATTTTTTTTTGTAATAGTTACTCAATTTTTAAATCTTAGGAGTTAATTCAATTTTTTTAAAACCCTGTGATGGAGCCAACAGTGTATGTGCTTAAAACAAAACAGATCTGAAAGGGGCCAGCCTGGTGGCATAGCAGTTATGTTTGCACACTTGGCTTTTGCAGCCCAAGGTTCACCTGTTCAGATCCTGGGCAAAGACCTACATACTGCTTGTCAAGCCATGAGGCAGCAGCATCCCACATAGAAGAACTAGACAGACTTACAACTAGGATATACAACTATGTACCGGGGCTTTGGGGAGAATTTTAAAAAAAAGGAAAGGAGGAAGATTGGCAACCAATGTTAGCTGAGGGCCAATTTTCCTCACCAAAAAAACCCAAAAGAACCCCTAGATCTGAAAGCTTAAAATGACCGTTGAGCCACAATGTACAACTTCTACAGGAGAGAGTGATTTTCTTTTTGGAGAATTTACATTTGGAAACATAAAAAAGTATATAATAGTCTTGTACAAAGGGCGTAATAGGAGGAAAGAAATGGACAGAAAATGAACAGAGTTGGAGCCATGGCAAAGATGAAGTCATCTGTACCTAGAACATAGTCTGTGCCTAGAAAATATTTGCTTTTCAAATTGAATAAACAAATCTTCAAGTTAAATATTTGAGCTACTTTGAAGTATGAGTAAGCAGAGTAAGTCAACTGGCAGTAAGTCAATTGAGAGAAGAGCAGAAAAGACATGTAAAGAAAAATAGAAGCTCAAAACGAGATCATTTAGTCCATGAGAGAGAAGGGAAGAGAATCTGGTCCCTGGAGTTGCCTCTTTTCGTGATGCTTTTTCATTCTAGTTGTAGACCTTTTGCAATAAAGTCTCCTTACCCTGAGCTAACTTGAGTGTATTTCTTTCCTTTGTAATTAAAAGAATCTGAACCAAGCATATAACATTATTGAGTATATCTGGTTGTTGTAAAATCAATGAATACAAGCCCACGGTGATTCATCCTACCTGTAGGGTCCCAAGAAAACTCATATGCAAATACATGTAATTCTAAAACACAAGAATCTTTCATCATCCATTGATGTACATTGTTGTCAGTTACTTTAAGATTATAAAGGTTGTTACCGGTCATTCAAAAGCTCTGATGCAATCTTCGATGCAAGTGATACTTTGAGCAATTAGAAAATAATTCAAAGAAAGAATGTAGTTCTGAAAAAAATTACAGTTTATCTAAAGGGGTGTTGGTTGCATGCTAAACAAAGTATTTTAAATATAGTTTCTGGTAAACTGGAATCTTGAGGTTTTTTCATTTAAAAAGATGTTATAATTCCTTGACATTGAAATTTAGAGGTTTGAATCTTGCTTTCAAAATTCATAAATGCTTTGCTAAAATCCAATGTCTATGCTTTATAATATCAAAGAAAGAGTGAAGTTTATCTGCCTATTACATATGTTTACATAATTATTTTAGTGCTATTGTTTCATGTCATATTAAAATATTTTAAATATACATTTCAAGAACAAATTTTAAATTTATGGAAGCCAACAGATTACCTCTTAGATTTTGATGGGGGAATGAGGCCAATTGTTCGGCATGGCTTAAGGCAATTTGGCCCCTCTAAGACTGAATATCAGGTTAATTTACGCTGAGTAACATAAGTCCTTTGTAGGCATGGCACTTTTTGGAATAGAGAACTTAGCAAGAGCATTGAATTTGCCTTAATGTGCTGAATAAAATAAAGCAATATGGATTGATCTTTTCCACTGATCCTGGGTTAAGGTAAAATAATTTTAAAGACTTTAATCCAAGACTTTCATTTCCAGTTGGCAAATAATCAAAAGCTATCTGGACAAGACATGCAACTTTAGCTATGGCTTCAACATCTGAATGCAGTGAAGGTAAAATAACACGTAGAGAATTTGTTGACGTAATAAGACAAGGAAAAAGTATTAATTATACATTTTTATTTTAATTTTGAAGCCATTTTACAATGTTTCTGAACTTGATATCTACACATCTAACAGTTTACTCTTAATTTGCAACTTCATTGGAAGCTGAACTTTTCTTAAACTGTTTTGAAATATACATGTTTAATCATTGATGAAATTAGAAGTTGGAAAATCTGGGCCTGTGTTAGGTGGACTTTCTCTTCTACACCACTAAGGAGGCATTGTGTATTCGTGAACTAAAAGACTCATAACTTCAAAATAGGGAATAAATAAAACACTATTTTTAAGTTAGTAAATGTAGGGTCACAATCATGAAAATTTGATGCTATAAACAGCTAAATTTGCCACCAGAGTACTGGGCAGAACCTGACTGAAAACATTTCTTTCAGAAAGTGATGACTTAGGAGATGAGGAAAAGGTATTCCTGGAAGATGACTATACTTATTTTCTCTTCTGCCAATTCATGTGGTTGGCACATGGTAGCTATTACTTACTCACTAACTTGCATTTTTCTATGTAAATTTGCCCAATGCATTGAAGGACTTTGATTACAAATAGAAAAATAAATATACAAGTAAAATAACAAACAATTTAATACAAATCCATTGGCACTAGAATTTCATTGAACTCTTTTGGATACATTATTTTTCCCAGAGTTTTGAAAATGTTTGATACTATGTAATTATTATCCTAAAATATTTATTTACATAAATTTACTTTTACAATTAAAACTACATGTTAAGAAAGAAAAATAGGGATATAGGACATTATGCAAAAATGATTGGCCGTGTGAACATACTTGGGAATCGGGTCATTCTGTGTAATGTAGTAAATCAATAACTTTCCAGGAAGCAACAATCTGCCCACCATATTGAGAAGCAGAAAATGTTGACTAATGAGCCACAAAATTCTGAGCTCTTAGTTAAGGACGTGGTTTCTGTGTGCATCAGGGTCCAAGCAGAAAAAATGATGGAGCATGCAATTGGGTAATTTGAGGAAAGCTTAATAAAGGGCAGAGCACAGGTAAACCACAGGAATAGTGCAATACCCTGAGGCTTGTAACAGTAGCTTTTAACAGCTAGGTAGTGAGGACTGCCTGGGGAAAAATACAATGTTAAGCAAGAAATAGAGTCAGCCCAGAAGGAGGCAGTGGGGGGGTTATATGCCCTGACCTCACTCTCCTGGTTCCTTATAATCTCCTGAGAGTGTTGCCCATTGGACAAAGTCAACCCACAGTGTAGGATGCAGAAGGGTGGAGACTGCCGCTGAAGAGGTAAATCAGATGTATCCAGCACAGATTCTAATCTGGTACTTCTCAGCCCTCTTTTTGTGTGTGCAGCCTTGGAAAGTTACTTAACCTTTCTAGATCCGATAATTCTTATCTTTTAAATAAGATCTCTTATAATTCTAAACTGTCACGATTCTCTGAAAACAACTCCAGAATCAGTGGTGCCTTAATTTGCAAGATTTTACACTACTTAATGGAATAGACTTTAAAGTTTCCTAACAATTTAAAGGTTTACTTCCAATTGCTCCTGATTTTTATATGTTTTTATGACCCTATTACTTACTCTTGCCAATTAACCTAACCTTTAAGTACAAAGGCTCTGGAGTAAGATCTTTAGCTATTTCATACTTTCCTTCCTACAAAGGAATTCTTTCAAACCTCAAATCATTTTTCCACTATAATTCATTTTGTTTTATATGTAAAAATTTTCACCATCTTTAAATATCTACATAGGTATTCGACTTAAATTAATCTATTCTTTTATCATTTCAAAACCTAAAACTCCAGCATAATTCTCAGTTATTTCTAGAGACTTTTACTTAGCATGATAAATTGTTTTCAAAGAATGTGAATAAGTGACTAATATTGATGGAAGACTTTGAGTCAAGCAGATTTTGAGTTAGACATTTTATACATATTATTTTATTTAAACTTACTCATCTTACATAATATTAATAGCAGAGACTAATTTAACAGAAAAGGAAACTGAGGAGTAAGATATTATCCTAGGTCATATAGGTAATAAGGGGTCAAGCCAGGATTTGAGCACATATCTATCTCAGCCCAAAGCTGAGACTTCCTGAAATACACAACATAGTGTTTATACTTTCCCCCCACTTTCCCTAATAATTTTTACTATACAACTTGTGCCTTGTTTTGAGAAAATCACATGAGCATCTGTGTTATGGTTAGGTTTCAAGTTTAAAGCAGAACATCTGTAAGTACAAAATTACAGTGAGGTCCTTTTTTAGTAAGTGGTCTGTGTCTATAACAATGAACTTTTGAGATCTAGAAAGTTCAAGTCAACATTCAAAACAAAGTACACATGACCCAGCATTTCCACTCCTCGGTGTATACACAAGAATAACGAAACCATATGTGCACACAAAAACTCGAGTATGAATGTCCATAGCAGCATTATTCACAATAGCCATAAAAAGTGGAAACAAACTCAAATGTTGAATGAATGAATTTAAAAAATGTAATATATCTATACAGTTGAATATTATTCAGCTTTAAAAAATAATAAAGTACTGATTCAAGATACCACACGGATGAACCTTGAAGACATTATGCTAAATGAAAGAAATCTGTTACAAAACACCACATGTTGTATGATTCTACTTATATGAAAAGTGCAGAGAGACAGAAAGAAGATATGTGCTTGTCTAAGGTTGGTGAGGTCAAGCAGGAAACCGGGGGTCACTGCAAACAAACATGAGGTTTATTTTGAGGGTGATGAAAATGTTGTAGAATTTCTGATGGTGATGATTACACAACTCTGAATATACTAAACATTATTGAGTTATACACTTTAAATGGGTGAATTGAAAAGCATGTGAATTACATCTCAAAGCTGTGATAAGTAAGTAGGTAGAAAGATAGATGATAGATAAGATATAGATATAGATATATTAGATTATTTTAAAATAAAGGACTTCTGTTCATTAAAGAATCCCATTAAGAGCACTAAAATGCAAGTCCCAGTGTAGGAAAAAATATTTTTAATACCTGTAATCAACAAATGTCTGGTATTCAGAATATAAAAAATACTATAAATCAACCATACAACCTAAAGAAAAATGGACCTAAAACTTAAATTGACCACATCACAAAAGAGAACATACAAATGGTTCACTAAACATATGAAAATGTGCTCCATCTTACCAGTCATCAGGGAAACAAATTTAAATCCAAATGGGATACATCATACCAGAATGCATAAAATTTAAGAAGACTTGAAAATTCCTTGCCTAGATGAAGATGTGGAGAAACTAGAATTCCCACACACTCTAAACAGTAGTGTAAATTCATGCAATTACTTTGGAACCATTTTTGAAAGTTTCTAGTAAACCTGATATATCCTCTGATCCAGCAATTCTTCTCCTAGGAAGAAGGTGTGGTGAGTACTACACCACAGAAATGAGTACATGTGTTCCCAAGAGGACATGCATAAGCATTTTCATAGCAATCTTATTTGTAATAACCATTGACTAGAAACAAACCAAATGTTTACCAACTCTAAAGAAGATATATAAATTATAGCATCATATAGAATACTATACTGCCCTGAAAATTAATGATCTACTACTACTTGCAACACATGGATGCATTTCATAAACACAAAATTGAGAGACAGAAATCATATGCGAAAGAGTGTGTGATTCCTTTATATTGTGTCCAAAAATAGATGTTAGAAGTCAAGATACTGGTTACCTTTGGTAGAGAGGGAAGTAGTGATTAGGGGGGAACACAATAGGGCTTCTTGTGTTTTAGCGATGTCTTGCAACTGGCTTGCATCAGGTTGCAAGAGTTGATTGTTAAATTTTTGAATTTTGCAAGCTAGTTGACTTCAAGTTGGTAGCTTGAAATTGGCAAAGCCAGGAGTGTTCATGCCATAGAAATCGTGTTTTTTCAAGGTGTTTTTTGTTTTGCACTTTGTTAAATTCACAGAGCCATGCACATGTGATTTGTGAACTTTTCTCTGTTTACCTTATTCTTCCAAAGATAATTCATATTCAAAGGAGAAAAAATGGAAGTCACTGTAGTTTCAAACCAATATCCCTACATATTGATTAACCGGAATCCAGGGGAAGTTGAGCAGGAGAGCTAAGCAGGCATCTGTGAGAGAAGCACTAGGGCCAAAGCACTGATAAAAAACATTGATTTCCTCTCCATTTTCACCACTTAGATCAAGGGTCATGATCTTTCATTATTACAAAGGTCAGCTAGGTGGCATAAAAGAATGAAGATAGAGTTTGCACATATATTCATATAGGAATATTATGCACCTCCATACAGAAATGTTTTTCGTATTTTCCTTGAAAATTACATACTTTCCTTGATATATTTGTAACCTGATAATTAGAATATTGAGCCCTCGTATCAGACTGCCAAGGTTTGAATGTAGCCTTTTTATTTTTTAGCTATATGATCTTGGACAAATTATATAGCTTTAACTTCTAGTTTCTTCATTAGCAAAGCAGGGAAAGTAATCATACCCCATCACTTATTTTTTGAAAGCAATTTATGGAGTATGCCAGGTATGATTCCTAGCACAGGGAATATAACAAAAAGTAAAATATACAAAGATCCATGATTTAAAGTTGATTCCTTTATAAGAACAACACAGAATAAATAAGATATATAAGTAAAATCTATATGTGGTGATAACCATGGAGGAAAGTCAACTAGGGAGGGGAGATAGGGGTGTCAGTGGTGTAGTATTTATTTAGGTGGTTAGTTTTCACTGAGAGCATGACATGTAAGTCAAATTTGAATGGAGTAGGAGCACAAGACGCAACTGTCCCGGGGAAGGCAGTACATGCAGCAGGAACAGGAACGCAAAGGCCCTGAGGCACAATCATAGCTGAACTACTGGGGAACTAGCAAGGTGGCCAGTTTGACTGGAGCAGAGTGAGAAAGGGTCAGACAGGCAGGCCACCATGAGGACTCTGATTTGTACTCTGAGATGTGGAAATGTACAGAGTTTTGAGCAGAATATAGATAGGATCTAACAAAGTTTAACGGGATCAGTTCAGTTGCTTCATTGAAAATAGATGCAAGGATGGCAAGGATAGAAAAAGAAAGCTATTATACTAATCCATGTGAAAAATGATAGCTGCTTGGTCCAGTGAAGTAGTTCCATTTTGCATTTAGCAAAATAGTTTTAATTTTTCTGGATCTTCTAATTTTTAAGACGAGCCAAGCATCAAGATTTTTTAATGAGAAATATGCTGATTTTCTAATATTGGATCAATTCTTTTGTTTTTTACCACACAAAGATACATATATACAAAATCCACATCTACAGATTTGTTTTTACCAGAAGCACTGTGTCGGTGAAATGCTGCTCCTAACCCTTGCGACTGCTCTTTGTAGCTAGGTCTGTTCTTCATAAGCAGATGAGTCTCCAACCAGGTTCTGGCCTGTTGTCTCTCCTTACTTATTCCATACCTTTTGGTATTGCCTTTCATTTTACTATGCTGAATCTTGAAATACGATAAATTATTTGAGAAATATATTCCTAAATAGAAGAAACAAACAGGAAACTGAATAGAGCTATTTTTGGCAATCTTTTTCTTTGATATTTATCTCAAAATATGAGTGGTTGATAATTGACAAAAGAAATAGGTGAATCAACCATGATCCAACTATTAGTTCACATGAGGAGAAAAAAGAAAGCAACAACATGGATTGGCTCTGAACCACAGATAGTGACTATAAAATGCAAATTGGGGAACGTTTTCTAAACGTTGTTGAAATATCCATCTAAATTTCTATTTAAAAAGCGCATATTTATTTTAAAATCTAAAAACATCACTTCTATACTTTCTAATGGAAGACTTTGCAAAGCCTTGTAGTAAATGCTGCAGCTATTCAGTATCAATAGACTAATTGGCTTAGAATTCAATTCAAATAGGTCTGTAGGATGGTTTATCACGGTGAAGTTCATAATCCGTCTGTATAAAACTGGCTCCTCTTTCCATTGGCACTGATTTTAAAAAACTCAATAGTGAGAAGGTAGATAAAAAAGTGTGGAAAAGAAGTCCTAGATAATCCACTTTTCAATAATAGGTAAGTAAATTGCATGCAAATACATGAATTTATTCAGAGATTTAATACTTTCTTCTGAAACTCTGGAAATTGAGCTGACAAAAGGCAAAATGTTGCTGCTAAAATGGAAGTCATCTTCTATAATGCTTTTTTTAAAAAAATTCTGAATTTGCAAACTGTTGGAGTTATCAAAGTGCTTTGAGTCATGATGAAAAGATGATGCTTCTGTTCCTGTGTCTTCTTAAGAGCTTTCTACATTTTTCACATCTTAGGAAGTTTAGGACATCTCTGTAATTGCCAGAGTTAGCTAAGCAAACTTCAGACCAAACTAGGAATATAGGATAGATGTACGTGCTTATTTATTTGGTACTAAATTGATTCAATTCTATCCTCTTCTATATGCAAAGCTGATGGAGAGTTCAGCAGGTGTTTATTAGCAAGATGATCTTCTCTACAGAGAGCAGCATTCATTGCCTAATTATGAGGCCATTAAAAAGGCTGATCACGAAGACACCATTTGATAAAAAGCCATTTTTCTTCTGGTACGCAGTGGCTATTGAGGAGAGAATATAAGACTATAAGATGATACATGCTATTTATGGGGCCCTTATTAAGTGGCAGGCTCTCAGTTCTGTCTCTTGGGATATTTCTGTGACCAGTGCGGACAGTCCATGGAGCTTACATTTTAAAGTGGAATTGTATGCATGTGTGCTCCTGTATGGTTGGTCGTATCATGTGCAATGTTCTAATGACTATCCCTATCATTTGCTTTGAAAAAATCGCATATACAAGTTTGTATAGGCTGATGAGTGAATATAAGTGCAATTTTTTAATTTACTTATTTCTATGGTTTGTTTATGATGAAAATGGAAGCAGAAGCACAATTTTTGAAAAGCTTATTCTAATATAGTTAATTTTTGCTGTGCTTTCCTTTTTGAAATGGGTACCTAGAGGCCATGACACTAGGTTTTGTATCTGTTCTTAAAATCTAGCTACTGGCAGCTCACACTGTGCAGATTTGTGGGGAGGGAAGTATTATTTTCAGTTTTTAATTTTTAACCACTCTGAAAATTTTCATCACTGAGTATTGAAGAATCCTCAAAGATCAATATAACACCTACATATCACATGGCATACTTAGTCCCATTGCATGTTTAATAAGAGGTAGCTATAAAAGCTAATTTTTCACATTCAAGGATCTTATAGCTATTACACACTTAGAAAGATAACTCTGGCATTCACTTTATAAAAGTGGATTGTACTATAGTTCATTGGTACACACATATACACACATTCATACATACCTACAAACATACATATATAATGACCTCTTGTTCAGAGAAGCAGCAAAAAGATGTCAGTCGAATTGACGTAACTGAAAGTCTGGAAAGAATTTTGAGAGTGTTTTTGTATATTCCTTGGGCAAAGATGCACTTAAATAATTTAAATTCTGTTTTCTTTTCAAATTTGAGTACTTGTTAATATCTTAGACTATAAATTGTAAAAGATCAATTCCCATATTTATGAAATTCTTCTTGGAGATCCTACCGTTATGGTCTTTGTAGCTAATAAATTTTTTTATTTGATAAATTTAACACATCAAAATTTGTAAATTTAAAGTATATAGCATTTACTTTGACGCACTTATATATTGTATTATAATTGCCGTTGAAGCCATATTTATCACATTATGCCATTATAGCACAGTATTGTTAACTATGTTCAATATTCTGTGCATTAGATTTCTATGAGTTATTTACTACTCATTATAAGTTTGTACCCTTAAACACCATCAATCTTATTCTCCCACCCCCTTCCCCTGATAACCACCACTTTACTCCGTTTCATTACAGGTTTGACTTTTTTAGATTTCATATATAAGTGATGGGATACAGTACTTGTCTTTTTCTGTCTGACTCATCTCGCTTAGTATAATATGTTCAGGGACCATCCATGTTGCCACAAATTTCAGGGTATCTTCCTTTCTCATGGCTGAATAATATTCCATTGCATTTATATACCACATACTTTTTATCCATTCATCTGTCGATGGACACTTGGGTTGTTTCTATATCTTGGCTATTGTGAATAATGCTGTGATAAACAGGGTGTGTGTATATCTCCTTGAAATCCTATTTTCATTTCCTTTGGGCATATACCCAGAAGTAGCATTGTTAGATCATAGATTGATCTATTTTAAATTTTTTGAGAAACCTCCATACTGTTTTCTGTAGTGGCTGGACTAATTTACACTCCCACCAACAGTGTATAAGGGTTCCCTTTTCACCACACCTTGCCAGCACCTGTTTTCTCTTGTCTTCTTGATAGTTATGGGTAATAAACTTGATTGCTTTTATACAATACTAATGACTTTTCCAAGGCAATACTAATTCAAAACATCGCTACATATTCTACCCTAATATGTTTTCCTTAATACTATCTATTAAGTTTAGATTCATGGGGCCTATTCTTTAAATGTTCCATCATTTTTCTTGTTCTTAACCAGCTGCTAAGTTTTACTTCTACACTTGTCATTACTATACATTACATTTGTAAAATACTTTATACTTTTCAAAGGAACTGTATATACATAAAATATGTATATATTATGTATAATACATATTTCCTTTATATATAATATAATTATTACATATTTCTGACTTAATGGATTATTATCCTTTCAAGGCTAATGAATGAAAAACCCTATTAACATATTCTCTTTTTATATTGAATCTGTAGTATAATATGAACTTCTAATCTTTCAAAATAAAGTGAACTAAGTGTCTTTATTTATTTACTTAAGTTTCATAAATTCCTCACAGTTAATTGTAATTGCTTTTTCCTGTTAAATGATAGTCATTTAATGTTGAGACAATTGCCTCTTCACATAAATTTGGCAACAAAGATGGATTTAAAGTGAAACAGGTTCTCTCCTTTTTATCCAGATATGTAAGTGGATTTCAGAACCAAAATTTTCAATAATCCACTGCATGCTTTCTACTTTTTGTTCCCTGTTAAACATTGAATAATTTATGAATTTGCCTGTTTAAAATTTTCTTGACCAGTACACCTCATTTTGTTTTGTCCATTGTGTAGCAACACAAATAATTTGCTTTGAGTGAAATAGCTGAAGAAAAATGAGGCTGAAGAAGAAAATTTAATATGACCCTGGGAATATCTTTAAATATTTAAATTTAAAAACAGTGGCTTTGATACTCTTCTTTGTCCCTTATATCTGACTTACTCTAACTTTATAAGGCAATAAGTTTTACATTTGTGCATTGATAGAGAGCTATGGTAGCTATTTGTTGGCTAAAGGATTTTGTAGTTGTTACATTAATATGCTGGAGTTATGAGCAAAGCTTCAAACAACTAATGAAAACATTCTGGAAAACCCTTCATTACAAGAGGGTCATATTTTAAATATAGCTTTAAAATATGAAAACCAAGAAAGTTTACCAGCTATGTAGCTATTTTTAATAAGCATTCATATTCAAATTTTAAATAGAAATTATTAGATTCTTAGATGTGAAAATAGTTTCGTCAACATAATGGATTATTCATGAGCTTTAATAACAAGTGAAATATTATTGACAGGATGATGCAATTTAGTATATATATTTAATAAATAAATGACTACTCATTTTGTGCCAGACATTGTACTCAGTCCTGGGAAGCAGTGATAAAGTTCCTCCTTTCAGGGATTTACCTTCTAAGAAGGGATATGTCCATATGGTATATGTAAGTGAAAAACTCTTGAGGTTGTGGATATGTAATTGCTTCATTCTTTGAACTCTGATAGCACTTAACATTTTACTTCATATTTGTCTTTTGATTTAACGCAGATACACAGTGGTTAAGTGACAGCAAAACCATATTCCCTTAAGTGAATGCCAATGCTTTTCCACATTGCGCTACTTTGTACCCATTTACCTATCCCTGTCAGTGCATGCTAAATCATAGCATAGTCAGGCTGGTTTGACCACAAAGTTGGTTGGGAGACACTCAAGTGTCGCTCTCCGTGGTGCTGAAAGATCACTGTGGGCTGAAAATTAGTTGTTTCCCTTAATTCTTTGACACTAATGATTACTTGCCTACCAAGAATTCAAAGCAAGAAGAAGAAAATTCCAGTGGGGAAAGGAAATATAAAAAAATTAAATTTTACAGGAAAGGCTTAGCTATTGATTAACAGATGGTTGGATTAGTTTATTCATTCAACAACAGTTTACTGTACAAAAGGAACTGTGCTTGGAGTGAAGTTACAACAACTCCACCCATCCCCACTGCCACCATATAAACCTATACTTTACCCTAGTGTAGCTTACTGTAAATTGTAGAAAACAAACATCAATCACACAGATATGGAAAAATGTAAATATGCAACTGTGTTAGGTGCTAAGAAGGATACAGGGCTTTAGGGATCATGAGATAAACCAGAGCAAATATGAGCATATCAATATGGAGCTTGGTTAAGGATTTATTACATTTATTCACATTATTAAGTTATTGTTAGAAAATAATAAAGAAGATCTACTTAGTTGTATAAGAATTCCAAATAAAATCTTTAAAATATATTTTAATAAAATCTTGCATCCATGAACTCAACTTTTTAATAATAGATTTTGCACTTGAAATAGCTATAATATTTCTTGATCATGACAATTTAAATGATGATATAACAGGGGCTGGCCCCACGGCTGAGTGGTTAAGTTTGTGTGCTCCACTTCGGTAGCCTGGGGTTTCACCAGTCTGGATCCTGGGTGCAGACATGGCACTGATCATCAAACCATGCTAAGGCGGCGTCCCACAAAGTACAACCAGAGGTATTCACAACTAGAATATAAAACTACGTACTGGGGGGCTTTGGGGAAAAGAAGAAGAAAAAAAATAAGATTAGCAACAGATGTTAGCTCAGGTTCCAATCCTGAAAAAAAAACAAAAATGATGATATAACAGTTGATCATCATCAAGGTGAGAAAAAAATGTTTGTGGAGGTAGGTAAAAAAGATTTTAAACATTTACTTTTTTGATCAAATATTTATATCAATTAAAATGGTACTTAAAATATATCAGCTCTACATTAATGGTTGTGATTTTTGAATTTTTGTGGCTATAAATGGATTTCAAATCTATTCAAAATTTTAATCAGAACATTCAAAATCATTGTATTGAATTTGAAGAATGCCCAGGCATCAGTAGAACAGCCAATCTGCAGCTGGCATGACTACCACAAAAATAGTAAGTCAGCAGCATATAGAACAGGATCATCTGATAATTATGTTGCTAGAGCTTTAGATCATTAACTAGAGCTATCCTCGCTAGAAGTTTCTTCCCAACCTCTTGCTCTCTTATCTGTAATGAGCTATGCTTTGAACCACATGCAATGTTCCTAGGTCTCTGAAAAAAAAAAAAAATCCTCAAAACATTCCATGAGTCCTTGTCAGTGGTCTGCAGCTGAATGCTGAGTAGATGTCCAAAAATAGACACCATCTTATAGCATTCATGAAAACAGAGTCTTTGTCTTTTTGCTTACTGTTGTATTCCCAGCGCATGGTGTAGGTATTCAATACATATTCACTGGATGGAGGACTAGATTCTAAGTCCCACGAGGGCTGTCTTTATCTTCTTATCTTCAGTATTTACCCTAGTGCTTAGCTCACTGTAGATACTAAGGAGGTAAGCAGAGTCCAGATTGTAAAGGTCTTGTATGATATGTTAGAGATTTTAGACTCGTTCCTAAAAGCAACAAGAAGCTACTAAAGTATTATAATTAGAAATAAATCTTACAAGATTTTCATTTTAGGACAAAATTTTTTGCTTTCTGTTTCTCTTAACAGAGAAATTATGATGCATTTCCATTCTCCTGCTCACTTAGTCTTAAACTCTCAAAATTATAAACGCTTTTTTCCTTCTCTTTCACTAATAATTTGCCAAAACCTGACAATTTAATTTCATCAAGATCTATTTACATATATATATATAAATATATATCATCCATTTCAAGTTGGGGCCTTGATTGTCCACAGGATGGACAGTCGATTGTATCTGTTAAACTCATATCCCTGTCTTTAGTCTAGTCCCCATCTAAGTCACTCTATGCTTTATAGTCAACTCATTATACAATGTTGGTCATCTCATTTACTTAAAAAAATAGTTGCAATAACTCCTCACTGATTAAAGCTAAATTCCTACTTTCTCTTTCCATAAAAAAGTACAATATAAATTTTTATTACTTTCAACACTCATTCACATAAATTATGCATTTAATTTTCTTTTGAGATAAACAAAGATTGTTTCTCTTCTCAGTTTTCAAAAAATAAATTCAAACAAAAAATGTTGCAAAATTACTGTAAAGAATTCCCATATACCTGTAACCCAAATTTATCAACTGTTAAAAGTTTGTCACATTTCCCACATGATTCTGTCTCGAGGTATTTATGAAGCATTGTAAATAAATTGTAGCCACCTTACCCTTTTTACCCCAAAATATTTTATTATGGTAATCACAGAAAATTATCAAAACTAGACATTTAATATTGACACAAAACCAATTGTAATTCAACATAAATAAGAGGGCTATAGATCAAATATTATAGACTATTCATATTTTGCCAATTGTCCCAATGTCCTTTATGGATAATTTTTTTCCAGTCCAGTATCCAAATCACATTGCATTACACATCGCATTTAGTAGTCTTGTCTCTTTAATCTCCTCCAGTCTGAAATAGTTCTTCAGCCTTTCTTTGACTTTCATCACAGTGATATTTTTGAACAGTACAGACAAGATATTTCGTGGAATTTCCCTCAGTTTGGATTTGTCTTTTGCTTCCTCATGATTACAGCAAATTATATATATTTTTTGAGTCTGGAATAGTAAATGAAGTATATTGTGTACTTCTTAGTGCATCAAATCATGAGGCTCATGATGTCACCTTGTCCCATTATTGATGACTTTAACCTTGATTACTTGTTTAAGATGATGTCTACCAGATTTATTCACTATAAGGAATTTTTTATTCCCTTGTAATTAAGAAGAATCTATGGTAGATTACAAAAACGACTTTAAGTGCTTTCCATTTCTGTGTGCATTCTTCTCTGCAATATGATTTTGCAGTTTCTCCCATCAAGAAATTGAGTCTATTAATTTACCCTTCTGGATTTGGCTATATAACTTCTTTGGGCTAATGGGACACTGGCAAATGTGTGTGTCAGTAGAACCTTGAAAAGTGCTCTATACTGGAGCTTGCACTCCGGTGTTGCTTTCTGGAATCCCGCAACTACCACTACCCAAGAAGAAAGATCTAGCCTACTGAAGGATGACAGACCAGATTGAGCAAAGATAAGCCATCCCAGCTGAGCCCTGTCCCCAGATCAGCTTGCGAACCAGTAAACATGTGAGTAAGGCCATCCTAGTCCAAATTAAGCCAGCCACAGCAGAAAACCACCCAGATGACCCACAGAACTTGAGAAATTATAAGTGTTTATTATTTTAAGTCACAAAGTTTTGGCATGCCGTGTTATATGTTATACACCAAAGATAATAATTCCCAGAGAGATACTTTGGGACTACACAAATATTTTGCTACACACATAACTTTTATTGACTAGTTTTACGACTCTTGCTTTAATTAAATATTACTATAAAGTTTGCAAAACTGGTATTGCTATGTTTTTTAGAGACCAAGAATTTAAGGATGTGGGCTTATATGTCTTTCAAGGATGTATGACAAGTAAGTGGCTGTGCCAGCATTAGAACTCCAATTTTTTACCTGCTGGTCCAAAGCTTTTCTCTCTATGCCATGCAGAGGTGAGTGACCTGATGACAGAACCGAAACTCACAAGAGCAAGTAATAGACATTCCAGAGGGTCCTTGTTGTTGTGAATGACACCTGTGTCCTCACACATGCATAGAAGCACCTCTGGTAGATGCCCTATAATTGATAGTTAGGTGAGAGGAGCAGAATCCACATTGTAGGAGGAAACATTAAATATAATTATTATCAAATCAATTTAGATAATTGATTCATGCAAAGATACAAAGATAACATCTCTAGAAATTGCTTTCCATGAGTATAATAAGGAATGTCAACGACATACTAGATTATAATTAACAACATATGTCTGTAAAACATGGCTGTTAATATTTTTGAAGTAGCTATCATATCCTCCCCCAGTTTTGCCACACAAACTAAGAAGAGGGAGCTAAGACAACGGTGAAGTGACAGTGACACCAGGAAAGGACCCCATTCGCCCCCCCCCCCCCCCCCCCCCCCTCTTACAAACAAGAAAACTGAGACTGAAGAAAGCCAAGGACCAAAACTAACCAAGAGCCAAGAGAGAATAAACGGCAAAGCAGGGACTGGAAGTCAGCAATCCCAATTTCCTAGAAGAGTTCCCCCCAAAGGCAGTGGGGGATAGGTCTCAAGTCTTCAGAGGCTAGTTAATTTCTAAGTCATAAGTCTGTGCCTTGTGCCCGGCACTATTCTAAAATCCTTATATATATTTCAACTCATTCAGTATTCCTGCTACACTGCACACTAACTTAGAAATGACTGCACATTAACTTTACTTTGAAATTCAAGCCTTCAGGTCCTTCAGTGTTAAAGACCATATTTTTTCCTCACTGAGAAAGGAATTCAAAGCCCCACGTTTTTCTTTACCTCTTCCTAAAAATTTTAAGAGCACAAGGAAGCGCTTTGAGTTCCCAGTTTTCTTACAGTGCTTTCAGTGGCAGGAAGCTGTCGCTAACCAGAATACTAGGATCCTGTCAGGGTGTATGAACTGTAAGGGACAAGAGGCCAAACTCTCGTCTGCCCTTTCTGCTTCAGGGCGCCGAAACCTCAAGTTTTCCGCAGCATCTCTCCATCGGAGAGCAGCCGGCGAGGGTGGGGTTGCCAGAGTTTCCCCCAGGGCAGTCCCCGACCCCCCAGCACCCGTCTAAGAAGCTCTCTGGTGCACTGGGCGAACACGGTCTGCGCACGCCCGCTTTCGCATCGTAGGACCCTGAGCGGCCAGGGGTCGCGAGGCGCTCTTGGGGTAGAGGAGCCGACCCCACGGTTGCTCTCGGGGGCAGTGCCTGCCAAGTATCGCGGGACTTGTGCACATCGCTAGAGCGGTAGCTCCAGGAGCAGCTGGAGCGCGCTCGGTGCGCACCGCCCCAGCCCGGGGAGGAGCGGGCGCGGGAGGGAGGAGGGCTGGGGGTGCTGGTTACGTAAAGGATACTAGCCCAGTGAGAGGCCTCCAGGCTGGGGCTCCGGGAGGGGGAGGGGCCGCGCGAGGAGGAGGGGCTGGGAGGGAGCGGGCTGGGGGGGGCGGGGGGCGGGGGCCGGGGGCGAAGTGACCAGGCGGCGGCGGTGGCGGCGGCTCTGCTGAGGTGACAATGTGCTAGGAGCCCTCGCCTGGTCTCCCGCGCCTCCTCGGCCTCGGCTCCCTCTCTCGCCGCGCTCGCGGAGCCCACGAGCCCGCCGCTGCGCTATGAGGGCGCCTCTCGGGGGCTGGCTGAGGCCGGAGCCGGCTCGCTCTGCTCGCCGGCAAGTGTGAAGAGAGGCGCGGGCGGGGGCCAGGGCTGCGCGGCGCCCGCGGGCCGGCGCGGGGTCCAGGTGAGCGCGGGCTTGGAGCGCCCGGCACTCAGCGCGGCCGCCCGGCGCCTGCCCGGCTGGGTCGGAGGCTGAATTCCGCGCGCGGACCGCAGTTCCCTCTCCGCGGGATCCTTGGCCACGATCGCAGGTCTCCATCTCTCTCTTGCTGTCCCTCTGTTACTTGTGATTGTCTGGGGCGAGTCCCCTCTGGGCGGCCAGGGTGCTTGGTGGGCGCTGCAAAGTCTGCAGCGAGTGGCAGGGCGCGGAGCCGAGTGCTCCGGGCCGGTCCCGGGGCAGGGGCGCCGGCAGACCCGACGAGGCGGCCTCCCGGGCGCTCGGAGCGCGCTGGTCCGCTGCTGCAGGTGCGGAGAGAGAGGTGCGGGCGCGGAACTTTCTGCTGTCTCCCGCCCTCTACTCCGCTTTCTCCACTACCCGGAGCGGAGCTGGGGGGCAGTGGGCGCGCCGGCCACCCTCTGCGCCCTGGTGGCCCTCGGCGGCGGGGGCGGCTCGGCGTTCCCGCCCCGGCAACTTTCTCCCACCAGCTGCGGGCGGCCGGGGGCTGCGGGGCGCGGGCGCTTCTCCACGCTGACACCGGGGACGCTGTGTGTCTTGGTGGCTTCCTCGACGGTTGCCTTCCCCTCTCTCTGCCTTCCTTTGCCGCTCTCTTTTAGTGTCCTTCTGCCTCTCACTCTCTGTGTGTCTCCGATTCAGTTTCCTTCTCTGGCTCCCTCCACCCCCTCCAGGTCTCTCTGTTTCTCTCTCATTCTCTTTCTCTCTGTCTTTCTTGGGAGGTCTCTGTGTCCCTGTTATTCTGTCTCTTCCGCTTGTCTCTCCGTCTTGCCGTATTTTCTGTCTCTGCCTCTCGCCGCCTATCTCTGTCTCCCTCTCTCATCTTTCCAACCTCATCCTTCCAACCACCAGCTCTCAGATCCCGAGGCGCCCTGGCCAGGGGAACACGCCTCGGCCCACCATCTGGGCACCTCCAGGTACGGAGATCTCCCTGCTAGGAGCCAGAGGGGGCGCGGGGATGGAGGCAGCTTGCAGCCTGCCCTTGTCTGAATGAGGGGCGCAAGGGCCAGCCTCCTCTTCCCGGGTCCGAGGGCGCTGCGCTGCCGCGAACCCGAGCTCACGGAGGCTGCTGGTCTGGACAGCGAAAGCTGCGGGCGCCCCTCCCCTTAGTCGGTTCTTTGCGATCAGTTCAATTTCCAGGCGGAGAGTCTACATCTCCAGCCTTTACAGGCAGCCACAGGAGAAGAGACAGTGGGCAGACAAACACAGAAGCTTCGGGATCCAGGAAAAACTAACCTCAAAAGGGTGGGAGCTTCCGTGAGGCAAAGGTGTTGCTAGCGGAGGAGAGGAGCATTGGGGACTGTGCTTTAAATTGCCCTAGCACTCAATCCTTGAGCGGTTTTCTTGAAAGAGATCGCGGTCCCTCTTCCCAGAAACACAGCGTAGAGATTTTATTTGCAGTGCTAAAGACACTTGGCCGCCCCAGTCCCCTGAAATTTCAGGTGTCCTTGGGGCTTTATATGAAGGCTGCCGTTGCTCAGGGTTGCTACCTCACCCCCCCACCCCCACCTCGGTCGTGTGTGTGTGTGTGTGGGGGGGGGGCGTGCGTGTGTTTGCGTTCATGCCCGTAAGTGTTAAAAAAAAACCTGCTGGTTTGAGAATATTGAAAAGTAAGGTTAACCTACTGCTGACTTTCTTTGGACCTCTCACCTTCCCAGATCATTCTCCTTGCCTTGGCCCATGGCCTTTTCCTCATCTTGCCTTTTGCATTTCATTGCTAATCTTGCCTTTTCCCTGATCTCTACAAACTCCTCCTCTCCTGCAGAATTAGAACCTTAATATTGAAACCCTGTTCGAGTGACTTCAGAGGTGGATAGATTTGGAGAATTTTCATAGCCTAAGGCACGTACAGTTCTCTGCAGTTTGCCACAAACCAGCATTTCACATTTCTTTCTTATGCCCCTGCCCACCTTCAACTCCATTGAGAATTTTCACTGGCTGCTCCTGGTTGTTTAAATAAATGCTTTTAATTCACCCTTTCTGTGATGCTCATCCCATTCCAGGGCTTAAGCTGCTTGCTTAAGTGCAGCCACTGTGTCTCAGATCAGCTTTGGTGAGGAAGAAAAGAAAGCTTTTCCAAAGGAAGTACAACGCTGCTGCTGTAGATTAGTTCTGGATCCCCGAGTCCAGAGTGGGACCAGATTCTGTCTCAGATATGCAGACCCTATCGCAGTGTGAGAAAACTAGTGAATGCTTAATAAAAACTTGTTGGTTGATTGATTAGCATGCAGTTCCTTATAGGCTTTGAAATCACTCAGCTATGCTAATGAGCCTATATACGAGAAGGTGAATTCTGCCTCCTTTTTTTCTGTTTCATTTAGTCTTTTATGAATGGGAATTGAGGACTAGTAGCAGGGATGTTGAAACATGAGTCCTCTGTGTCTTTGTAGCTCATTCACTGCTTGAATTTGCCCCTCACTCTAAGTCTTTGACTTGGCTGATGTTTTCTAACAGTCACTGCAGAATTGGAGAATTGAGTTTAGAGGCTCTGGTGGGTGGCACCTCTCAACCTTCCTACCTGAAAGTAAGCTGAGACATGACACCATTTGTGGGTGAATACTTTTGTGTGGTTTTTAACAAGTGAAAAAGCCTGTCTTTTAATGTAAAGAACAGATGTATCAGCTTAAAATATTTGGGGGCTATAAATTGATCTGCAGATTGAATCACTTACCTTAAATAATTTATAGATTTCCTTACTGCTTCAGGTATATATGAGAGGTGTGATACTACATGCATATGAGAATTTTCTGAAATACCTGGAAATATAATGCCTCCTGATACAAGTAGTAGGAATCCGTGGGCTGCAATATTGCTTTTTTGGTGATATGGTCATCACCTCTTAAAACAGTTGGAGATTTACCATGAGTTTGTTGAGGAGCACGTTCAAGGCAAATTTGCTTTAAAAATATGACTTATAAATCACCTGATACTCTACCCAATTTTTTGTATTTAAAAATGGCAAAGACAGTGAAGGTGCAAATTCTGATACTTGTTGGGATATGCTCTGATTTCTTACTGATACAAATATCGAGACATATTTAACTTTTTAACTTAATGTGCATTAATTTCAGGTCACACAGTTATGTCAGAGTGAAATACATTTCCATTTTGCCTACTTGATTTTTAGAAGTGGTAATTGTAACAGGAACATTTCCGGGTAATAGAGACTGTGCAGGTTTTTAAAACCTTGGCATTTTAGGAAGAGAGTGAGAGAACAAGCAAAAAATGAATATTTTTTTCTTTCTGGTTGGGCAAATGAAGAGAATATTGGTATTTCTGAATAACAAGAAAAGTAAAGAAAATGATTGAGAGTAAAGTATGACCGAAGTCCCACCAAGTGAAATAAATAACAACACTTCCTGTCCCTGATAATAAATGTTCATTGTGCTTTATGAAAATGAACAGTTCCTATAGTTTTGTCTTTTAACTGATTTGCCTTATTAGATATAATAGTCTCAAGTGGCACCTTTTGCGATAAACAACACATTCTTCACCGACTTTTAATACATCTTCTTGGGTTTGTATCTCGAGGCCAGTAGTAGCAACATGTAGACATCTTAAATCTAATGAGATCTAACAGGGATCTGCTTTGAAGTCTAAGTGACCATATGCCTAATTATTGAGGAATTTTAACTAGGCTTTTGTTCTAAATTCTTCCTCCTGCTCTTGTCATCAGAATAAACACGTTGTTCTGAAACATCAAATCAAGACTTAAGTATGTATACTCATATTGACTTTGACAATCTATTTGATGATATTTTTTAATATCACTCCCCCCCACCTAACACACATACTCTAAACATATGTTTGACCACAAAAATCACATTTAAAGATCTCAGCACTGTCTCCTTTGGTAAATCATTTATCATTTTAACAGATTAAACTTTTATTTACAATTTCTATCTTAAAGCACATTGTTTAATTAAGGACTTCTGTCATTCAATTACAGGCATATATGTTTTTGAAGAATCAAACTTTTTTGACTGACATTTGATACTTAGAGAATTCAAAGAAATTTGTGAAAATGAATACACGCATTAATTCAGTAGTAGTTGGACATTCACTTGGGGCATTATATGTAATTGTCTTTGGGAGCAAAGTATAAATCAAACAGACTTTATTCATTTGATACTTATTTCTCCTTGATTCAGATTTAGACCTATGTGTATGTTTTTGATGTAGTATATTTATCATAATATATTTAATTGATCTTAGCTTGATTACCAGGAAATAATTTCAGGTGACTAAAGACATCTGTGTGATTAATGACCCTTGTTAATGCATTAGCTAAAGTTCAGTTTTACCTGTGAGTTTTCCAGTTTTATTTTCTTAGTATGTTTCAGAATCTATTTATGTAAGCTGAAATTTCTAATTTTTAAAAGTTATTACAAGAGATTATTAAGTGATTGCTGGGGCTTAATATTTAAAATGTAAGTTAAAGTAGAGAGACATTCGTTTAGGGGCCCAACTTCACGCAAATGTCCACATAGTTATTGTCCTCATAAACTCTCAGGTTCTCTCCTAATGTTTACCGTATTGTAATTGTCCATCCTTCACAATAGACCTAAAGCAAGATGCAAAATATCCATTGTTAATAGTTATTTCATATTAGTGATTAATCCTCCCAATTTCACTTGAGAGGGATGTAGGCAAAGTAGTGACTGTTAGCATCACTGATATGAATATTTTGAAATCGTATTTTCTGTTAGGTGAGAAAATTAAACACACTGTCTGTAGTAAATATTCAGACTTCTTTTGTTTTTTTTTTTTTTTTTTTTAGCAGAACTTACTGTTAAGATAGATGGGAACTGTCCAAGATATGTCGTATCAGGCTTTTAACACCGTGCGGAATTAATTGAGACTCTGTTTGATACGTTAAACTACATTGAATTGTCACTTAAATCTTATTGAAGCTCTTGTAGAACATTATAGGAGGAGTGTGATTAAGCTGTTGGTTGGCACTTTGGTGAACATAATGCATGTGCTGAGTAGCCACTGTTAACAGAAAGAAGAATTTAAAGCATAGCCTGCACATTCAGAATCATCGAAATTATGCCTCAGAGATAGTCGTAAATGTCAACTTAGTATCTTACCTAATAGTAATTACCTTGATATTATAAACACAGCATCTCTTTTTTTGTTAAAGAGTGGGTTTTTACATATGGAGAGGATTATCTTCTTGTAGATCAGAAGCGTAATAACCGACTTTATTTCCTTTTGAGGTTTTTATTATATAATTAGTTTCAGATACAGAGGATGAGATTTATATGACTATCAAGACCCCTATGCAATCCTACCATTAGTCTAATGAAAAAAAATAGAAAAAAATACTTGGAAACAAATATATATGAAGGTATAGCCATTTCATTTTATTTATGAGGGAGTTAAAAATGGTGAATTGAATTATAAATTGATAAAATAACTAAAATTTATTGGATACTTACTTCGTACTTTGGTTAAGTAAACATATGACAGGTCTTACCATATTTCATCTTCATAACCAAACGAGTAGTAAGTAGTATTACTACCCCCATTGTATAAATGAGGACTCGCTTGCCCCAAATCACACAGCTAATGTGTATTAGGGCCAGGGATCACATCAGTTCTTTCTGTCTCTGAAGCCAATGCTCTAATAGTTCTCGGTCTGAAATTTTCACTAATAAAATTTTTTTAAAAATGAGTGCCAACTTCCATGTGAACATTTTCTTTTGTGGAGTAAGAATAATTTAAAAAGTCTACTTATATTACCATCATATTATAAGAGTGGACATTTTAACACCAACCAGGACGGCAGAGCTGAATCTCAAAATATAATTCTTAAATTTAGATTTCTGTGCGTTTTTCTTCATTGCATTTATTTTTCTAATTTAACAAAGACTGACGAAAATTTCACTTTGATCTGGTAATTTATTTCACTGCATTCTGTAGACTGTGCTCGGGAACCCTTCTTAGTCTGAACCAGTATAATATACTGTCTACACCGTGGACCCCGTGCATCCACACAGCACAGGCCAGCATGATTGTCATATCCATGACTTGATGAGACATAGCACTTACAGTTATTCCATTCTCTTTCTAGTTGCAAGTCTGGGCAATAAAATTTGGACCTAGGAAAGATGCTAGCAATTGCTCTAGCCTCAGTTCACTGTCAGTGTCTGTTGAAAGGAGTAGAGGATTGGAGATGACCTGTTCCTTTGTGGTAGTTAACCACAAATAACTATCACTAAGATGGTGCCAATCTTTGTCCTTGGACAAGGAAACAGTGCTGGGCAAAAACAAAAGGAGCATGTCTTTCTTAAGAACTTATTCCTCTGTCTTTCCCCCCTAACGAGTGGTCTCAACCTTTGGGGATCGGTTTGCTGCTGTTTGACTTTTTTCTTTGCCTTGGTGAGGAGGAAGAAATGTTGCTTTAGGTACGAAAGAAAATATCAAAGCTAAACTTCTAACTGCTTTTGTAAAACTGACTGATGCTGTTAAATCCCAAGTTACTTTGGATAGTGACTATTGTGGTCACCGAGAAGGAAAAGAATGCTGATGGGGTGTGTGAAATGTAGCAGAATTGACCTAAGGCATTGTTTAGTGTCATTGCTAACAAACCAGTTTGTAAGTTGGAATTACCTAAAGAGGTTTTAATTTTTGTTCGTTTGTGTGTTTGTTTTAATATCGGTTGTCAGATCCCATTGATGCACATTCTCATTTGCCTGGGGGCGGGGGTCCACAGAATCTAACTTTATCACCATTTTTCTAGGTGATTCTGATGTACAGTGAGGTTTGAAGCAACTTGATCTAGTACATCATTTTTCAGATTTACTTATTTTTATTTATTTAACAAAATATAGAAGTTACTGTGTTCTGTACACTGTTCTAAATGCTTTACAGATATTAATTCATTTAATCATAATAACCCCCAAAAGTAGGTTTTATGAGTATCTTCGTTTTAAAGATGAAGGGATTGAGACACAAAAGGTTGAGTAATTTGTCCACAGTAAGCTGATAAGTGGCAGGTCAAGGACTGTGCTATTTTGATGAAATGATTAAAATGACCTGCTTTAAGTCACAAATCTTGAAGTAGCGGAATTGAAAATGGAACCCAGATTTCTATGTCTTGTTTTCTATTTAAGTTTTACCTTTAAAAGTGAAGGAAGAAAATCTGACCAACAAACCCAGGTTCTAGAGTTGGAAACAAGATGTTCACCTTTTAGAAGTCATGGACCAGATTCAGAAAGTAAGTTACTATGAAGGGGATGGTAAACATGGAAAAGTCAGAGTGGTTTTCTTCAAGTAGCTTCATTATTGTCTCTAGTTAGTCGCAGACCCCTGACCCCCCAAAAAGAAAACAAAATACGTAACAAGAAATTGACACATAATGATGCAGACAGGAAGAAAACAATTTTAAATCTGTAACTAAATAAGATTTCTATATATAGACTTCCATCTGTAATGAAGATCTGCATCTCTAATCTAATAAGCAATAGCCTATTTTCCTTCAATACTGCTGATAGTTGTTTAAATTAGTTACATTAGGAAATATTCATATCTATGAAAGGATTGGGGAAATCCTACTGAAACTACTGTACTTTTTCCTCAAGTATGTTTTTTTGGTAAGCTTTTTATATGATGGAATAATTATAGTTATTTGTAATCACGGGTAATCTGTCAGAACTGATGTATTAATTTTTGGTGAGGTGCATTTTCTCCTTATTTCTGGTCTTCTCAGTTGATTTTCTGTTAACTTAATATTTTTGTTTAATGTACTAAGACAGTGTTTTAATATGACTTTTCTAAAGTCTTTTTAAAAAATGTTATTTTAGGCTGATTCATACTTGATTACAGTATATAAATTATTTGAATTATATACCCCCAGTAATGAGTCACTCCACCTGTCTGGTTTTTTAAAGAAATAAAAATATGCACTTAAAAACACTGATGTTGGGGCTGGCTCTGTGGCCTAGTGGTTAAGTTCGCGCGCTCCGCTGTGGCTGCCCAGGGTTCGGATCCTGGGCGCGGACATGGCACTGCTCGTCAGGCCACGTTGAGGCAGCGTCCCACATCCCACAACTAGAAGGACGTGCAACTAAGATATACAACTGTGTACAGGGGGGTTTGGGGAGATAAAAGCAGAAAAAATAAAAAAAGATTGGCAACAGTTGTTAGCCCAGGTGCCAATCTTTGGGGAAAAAAAGCAAAGATTTGCAACAGTTGTTAGACCAGGTGCCAATCTTTAAAAAAAAACAAAACAAAACACTGATGGTTTCAGATTCGGTAAATGAAGCAAGGGTGTATGGGATTTCTGACTAGCCTAGTTTTGAAACTCAGTACAGTCTTTTCTCTTTTTCTCAGCAAATTCCACCTCTTTTTATGGATCCTCAAGGTTCATATTTCTTTGATTCTCTTGATAGCTCAATCTCAAATGAGACTATACATCACTTGTCCCGAAAAATAGTATAGATACCAGCCTGTCCCTTATAATGGTTCAGATTTTACCCATATCCTATAGATTTTCAGTGTACCTTTGTATTTTCTTTTTAAGTAAATGCTGTGTTTATCATTTCTAAATACTCTTTTTCTTTTGTATATTTTCCTCGCCCCTCCCTTCCTGTCTTCCTTCTTCATGGTGCTCTCTACTTTAAATTGTGTCTCTTCTATGGCTTAATAAATCCTCATGTGGCAGTATTGGACTATCTATTTGTGCTTTTGATTCTGTAAGAAAAAAGATAAATAAAAAACAGCTTCTGTTCATTTCAGCACTTAGTCTGTAAGAAGGTAAGAGACAGACGCTCTAGCTCTTGCATCTGGGTCATTTAGCAGGAGGCTGGGGATGCTAAACTCACATCTCATTACCTTTGTCTACTTTTAGAATTGTGTGCTTGGGCCCTGTGGTCAGTTGGCAGTTGGCAGGCCTATGGCTCCAAGGGAATGCTGTGTTTTTTGAGGGGATGCCAATTTCAGTTGCCACACAGTTCTCACATTGCTTGGTCAGATAGTCCTTATAAAACATCCAATATATGTTTCATTATTAACTCTACGTTATTGACTTCATGTCAAAAATTCATCGTGATGTTAGTTGATAGATTGTGATGAGCAATTTTAATAATTATATTCTGTGGCTCCCACTCCCTGACTTTGCGATAGTATTTCTTCTACTTGGTAAACCTAGCGCAGACATCTTGTCACAGATTTTAAGAGTTTTATTGTTGTGCACTAAGTTGAGATGAATCGTAGGTAATTGGATGGTGCAGCTGAATTAACACATTGAATTGCTAGTTATAAGACACTTCATTTGCTGTTGCAGGCAACAATAGGCCCATTTTGCTTCTACAATGCACAAATTCTTATTATCTATATAATTCTAATTCAAGTGGGATAACATGTATGCATCATTTCCATTTCTTTTGTAAGGACAAATAACCTCCACTAATGTAAGATATTTGCGACTATCTCATTAAATAATTTTGAACTTCAATAAATCTTTTTTTTTGAGAATGTTAATCAGTTGTCTCATTCCCTACAAAAAGGATAGATTATAAGGCAATTCAGAAACATGAAATCAGTAGTGTTACTTTTACCCTTTGTACCTTAAGATCTGCGCAGATGTGCAATTTGTATTTATTTCACCAGAGAGCCTTGTTTGAATCATTCTGAACAGCATTTTTGCCATGATGACTGGTGATATGCAACAGCATAATAATTTTGTTTGTTCTTGGGTTTTCTTCATTTTGGGTGTTTTAAGGGTAACTTCTCCAGGTTAGCAGAATTGCGTTTAAACAAGCAAGTATCGACTGTAAGAAGAAGGATTGAGACTTACCTTTATCTAAACCTCCTCCTTGAAACCTCATTAATTTAAGCGTCAAATTAAGGGGTTAAAAAGATAACAAATTGTTAAAAACTGGACGAAGTGAAGCAAGGCGGAGGGAACTGACTAAGATATGGGGGAGTGGCCTGAACTTGAGGAGAGAGCCACTCCGCCCTGAACAAGCCCCCAGCAGCTTGAGGCTCCATAATGCCGGAAACATAGAGGACAGAAGTGAGACTCTGGACTGAAACCAAATAATTAGTCCACATGTGTAGATGGAATAGTCAGCCTTATATTCGCCAATTCTACCTCCTATGTGAACATCCCCACAGCAAATTTTTCTCACTAGCCCTTTCCCCATCCCCCCTTAACACATACTAATGGAATTACGTGCACTGCTGAGGGGCCATGAGGGCAACTAGGGCTACATCTTAGAACCAGAGAATATAGTCCCTTTTATTTTGGCACTTAAAGTCTTTAAGCCTAATGATCAGCAACTTGCTTATCCTAAAGCAAAGTCTTCTAATTAACAAGACCCTCTCAAATACAGAGGGCTCAGCATTTCTATTCTTTCACTCTTAAATATAAAACAGCAACTAGGGATCGCCAGATATTTAAGAAATAATGTAAGAAAACAATATTAAGAAAAGTCTGTAACATGCCAAAGAGAGACCAAGATAAATGAAAACCAATAACAATAAAGTCATCTTGCAGGGAACATATAATTAAAAGATCATAAAAGAGACAAAAACATTAGAATCCTTGAAGATATCCAAGAAAATATTGCATTTGTAAAACAAGGGGATGATATGGAAAAGACAATAAGTGAACAAGAAAAACTTGGAAGTTAAAGTTATTCAAATCAATAGTTTAAGGGGAAATTTGTAATTTCAAATAGAGAAAATCATCTCCACAATGCAAACAAAGAGGAAAAAAAGGAAAATACAGGAGTCACAGTGAATCTCCTTGAAGTGTGATTCTTACTAACAGGAGTGATGTAAGGAAACAAAAAATATAGTTAGAACAAATATTAAAGAATTAATAGAATACTCAAATTTCTGAAGAAAGGTGATTTGCAACTCAAAATTTCATATCCATTCAAAATATCAATCAAGTGCAAGGGTAGAATAAAGACATTGTCAGACACATAAGGACTATCAAGATAATTTCCTCAGATGTAACCTTTCTAACAAAATTACTTGAGGTCGAATCCATCAAAGTGTAATTAAAAGAAAGGGAAGGACATGGCCTGATAGCTACGAGGTAGTCCTAGAAATCTGATGTAGGATTAGTGTAAAAAAATGGAGGACTTTGGCTGGTAGGAGGCTCTGGGACAAAAAGAGGACATTATACAGCATTTAATGTTCCAGAAATATTTGAAAAGACAAAAATAGTGCAAGAGGAAAAATGGTAGAAATTTCAGGAAAAACAAAAGAATATGCAAGAAAAGAAAGTAATTGTAGAACTTTAGTCAGCCCCAAAGTGAACAATATTTTTATATTAATTAAATATAAATGGTATTTACTGGTTTTCGACTTTTAGTGTCAATCTTTAGATAAACCATGGAAGATGGACAACTGCAAATATTATCAACGATGGCAATGTTACAGTAAACATTCAGGTGGCGAGAGGGTGGGAGTTAGGTATGGGGGTATGGGGGTTGGAGAAAGCAGAAGGAAAGGGTCAGGATTGGACCGTTAGCATGTTGAAAACGGGGTCAAGAGATAGTGTCTGTAGTTGATATAGGGAATATCAGTGATGATATATTCCTTAAAGTTACAAAGCTAACCCAAAAGATGAATAATGACTATATTAAGAGGAACAGGATGGAGAAGTGGGGAGTGTGGCAAATAAGATAATTTAGATAATGTCTAGAATACTTTGGGTCCATTTGTTTGGTCAAAGTATGCTTTAGTTTGATTTTTAAAAAATGTAGTTGCTTTTAGGTGGGTATGTACTCTCCAGATTTCTACAAATTCCAGTCACTTTCTATTGAATAACTTTGGTCCATAAAGACATTTGAATTTAAGGCTTCTATTGTAGAGCTAATAAACAAAATGATTTCCTCTGGGGAGAGGAACTGGTTGGGGCTGGGGAGGGGGCTGCACTGTATAAAGAAATAGAAATACTCGGGACTTTTGTTATTAAACACAGCAGCAGTGATGCCCCACAGTATTGTAAAGATCAGGGGGCTAAGATGAGAGAATTGGATTGTAGTTCTGATAAAGCCGTTAGTAAACTCTGAAACATGTCCTTTAAGTTCTCTGGATCTCAGTTTCCTCATCTTTAAAATGAGGCAGCTGGTATAAGAAGTATCCAGTATCTGTCTATATTCTAGTGTTTCCTTTATGAAGAAGATAGTCCTATCATTTTCTTTGAGAATGAAATGAACTATAGTTTTTCTAGGTATGGTAGGTCTCCAGACTGGCTCAGGGTTCTGACTTGCTCTAGCTCCTTATTAGAGTAAAGGTATTAATTGCCTTTTTAACAATGCTCCTCCTTCTTCTTTAAGTGTATTTCTTTACCTTGTGTCTAACAGAATTGACCACTCAAATCAGAATCATGTATGTTTAGTTCTATTGATCTGTAATAGTCACTTCCCAAATAGGATTGTTTTGATAGAATTTTTTCCTTATTCAAGACCTTATTTTCTTATAATTTAAAAATATATAACCTTTTTGGTTAAGGAAAAAATGCATAGCATTACTAAATAATTCTTTAAATGATCCTATCTCCATTCTACCTCTGTTTTCCTGAACATTTTAGTAGCGCTAAACAATAGTTTTAAACAACATTTTGTAGTGGTTTCCAGACAGAGACAGTAAATTTTACAGTCCTTTGTGTTATTAAATTACACCAGTTACTGTGATTACCTGATGTGTCTGCAGATTCACAGAAGAATTGATAGATGAAGGATGGCCATTTCAACGTTACACAGATGTGAAGATATTGCCATCTTAGATCAGCAGCTGCTCTTGAAGTTCTCACTGCTTCTTATTGTTTGGGCTAACACTTTAATTTTGTAGCTAATCGGAAATAGTTGCTTTTAAGATGCTAGCTAATGCTAATGAATGTGAGAACACAGATGGGTCCCACAAGAAACTTCTAACCTGCTGGTTCTTGGAAGAATTCTATGTGTGTGTGTGTGTGTGTGTGTGTGTGTATGCTTTAGCACCTTTTAACTATGAACATCAATTCAGCAAATTAAAAGAAAATTGCAGTAGCTTCCTTATAGAGAGATGGAAATAAAGAGACTGAGAAAGAGAGAGACGGAGGAATGAGGAAGTTCCCCAGTTTTCTCCCATAGCTTGGGACGTTGGTAACACAAAAACGTATGTATTGTGGAAAACGATAACAAAAATGACTTTTAATTGATATGTTAAAATCTAGTATTTTTGTGATATGGAAAGATAGGGGATTCTGAAATGAGAAAAAACAAATTAACAATGAGGCATTCTTTAAAGCTGTGAATATCTGATTTCTCTTGACAGATTACAATCTTTTGGGTCACCTCCTTTTACTATTTTCCGAGTGATCTGGTTTTTCGACAAAGAGCTGCTTTGTCTGTTATCTCACCTAGTTTGATGAATCAAGGGTCCATTAAATTTCCTTTTAAATATGAAGTTCTTGAACCTTGAACCTTGAAGTTCTTAGAACCTTTAGCATATGGACTAACTTGATTCTAAGATAAGAAAATGCAGACACTCAACTTCGGAGAAGGCAATGGAGCATGGTTGTGTTAAAGACACAAGTTTAAGACTAAGGTACTTGCATAAATACAGTTTAAAAATTCTGACTCATCCCGTTACTAGCAGAATGACAAAGCAGAATTACATAGCCTCTATGGACTATATTCCTTGCAATTTAGTCTATGGAATCTCATCTTTAAAATGGGGGCAATAGTAATAATAGCTAACAGTAATTAATCCAGGTCTCTAATTGGGCACGAGGGTCTCTTTTAAGTGCTTTACATAATTTAGCTCATTTTATTCTCACAATACTAAGAGCTAGATATTTGTTTTCATGCACCTAATGTAACTACTTTAAAGGGTTGTTGTGAGGATTGAAGTGACAATGCGTGTGATGTACTGATTATTGTGCTTGGCATTTAGCAAGGGCCCAACAAATGATAGCTATTATTAGTGTATCTCCTCTTCCAGGGTCCTCTTCTGGCATCAAGCGTGACAGGTGCCTAGTAAATCTGGCCTGCTTAACCGATTTCCGAAATAAAATTCTCAGACCTGAAAGAGTTATTGTAAAGAGTAACTACAAAATCGGGTCCCAGGAGACAATAAATAAATAGGAGTGAAAGATAGGATTGGAGCCAAGCAAAATAGAAACACAGTAAAAGTGTATTAGTGAAATATTTAGAAATCTTATTTAAGAGAGAAGAGAAGGTAAATGTGTGAAGGCAAAGGTATATCATATCATGATAAATATGATATCATAACACTGTACAAATTGTAAACAATTCTTAACACTGAAATGCCACTTTGCAGAAAGTGCATCTAGTGTAGAAAAAGGATGGTAATCTTCTTCTATTCCCTTTTACTCTATTTGGAAAATTCCAACGTCACTGCTGATTTTTGTTAGTTGTTCTTGGTTAAGTTGAGCAGTCATACTCCATTTTCCCCTTAGTTTTTTTGATCATCTTTGACTGTTATTTTTTCTTGTGGATGATCCTTAGAGAAATTGAAAGATGAGTGCCTTTTTGGTGTGTGAATATGAAAAATAGTGAAAATTTTAAAACATATTGCCACCCAGCCTTAGTCTCTGAATGAAAAAGATGAAACATGATTATTTTTTGTTCTTTAGAGACACAGACTTCATTTTCAGAATGTGATATCTACTTGTTTTCAAGGATTTTTATAAATGCTTAATTGGAAATTTTCTGTTTTTTATTTAGAAAAACACATAATTTGAAATAACAAATTGAAATTGATTTCTCACTTAGACATATTTGAATTTCAATTCTCTCTTCTTATCATATGAAGAAAATCTGTTGTTTTGAGCACTGATAGTTTGTCAGTTCCTTCACAATAATTTGTACAAATGATAATTGTACATAAATTAATAAACTGCTGGTGGGATCTAATGATGCATCATGCTGCTTTTGATTTATTTTGAATCATTTGCAGACTGTTGAAATGTACCAGGACTAATTGTTTAATGTAACCTACAAATTCCTCAAGTCCAGAAACATATTCAGTAAAATAGAATATTTAAAAAAAAAAAGACTAATTCGTGTTATGTTTTATGAGAGTTTATTATATAAGAAGTGGTTTTATAGGTTATTAAATAGTGTATGGGTTTTATCTGTTTAAAAATCCTTTTCATCTTACAAATAAGGAAATGCTTTAAATAACCTTTTCCTATTTTTCCTATTATGATTCAGTTTTCTCATGCTGCCTAAAAATAATGTTGAGTCCTCAGCTTGCATTTGCTTAGTACTCCTGTTGCCTCCCATCCTGAAGTTTTGTGTGCCACCTGAATATATTTTAAAAGTGATTAAAAAGAAGACCTTAGTATAAGCTTCAACAACATTGTAAGGAATTTCTACATGAGGAATATTTAAAATCAAGTAATAACTCTTGTCATGTCTGGGAACCATGCATGAGGTTAACCATTTTCAACCAAGGTTACGTGAAGTCACAAACAATTGATTGGTTCTTGTATTATTGCATCCATCTGCCGAAATATTATACCGCATGTAATTATTTTATAGTATAAAATAGTCCACTGATAATTAACCGTGTAAGTTTACTTTGTGAACAATTTTCATTTTATTTAGCAAGTGCTTTGAAAGTCAGTAACCCACAAAAAATATTCTCCATTGTTATAAATATAAAACCAAGATATAGAAAGCTTAACACTATGATTGATTTTGCAATGCAGTTTTGACTAACACTAAATCAAAGATATGTACTGTTTCCTGTCATAGGGTGGGGCTAATGCCCACTACGTGTGTGTGTGTGTGTGTGTGTGTGTCTTAAACGGCTTCTACTTAAAGTTGAGTTTTCATTTTTATGGGCTCCCTGGGTGTTTTTTAATGTGGACCTCCACAGTCTTGTACTTGGGTGCCACTCAAGCTAGATAGAAGTTCCTGATCTTATTTTGTGATAATTCAGGTTTATACTTGACTTTTATTTGCTTTATTCACTATAGAGTTTGTTTTGACCTTTTCTTTGACCAAATTAAATTTTGGTCCAGCTTTTTTAAACTTCTCTATCTAAAACCTTATTTGCAGTATAACTTTCTTGTCAGATTTAACTCAGTAGTTTTGGGTTTTTAGTCAACCTTAAAACCTTTCATACACACTTTCACCCTGTCATTCCTCTCTACACTAACATACCCTAAAACTCCCACATTTAGTCATTTTTAACTGGTGTTATTTTCTGTCTATTTTTAAAATCGTATATATATTTAGTACTTGCCATGGAAAAATTTTATTATGTGATTTTAATCAAGTTGTAATATATGCATCTGTATTTTATTATAATTCTCTAAATATTCATGCACTTTTAATTAGCCAAGGGACTATATCTCACATGAAAGTGATATATAAAATTGTGGGCCAGTAAAATGTTGCCACATTTTAATACAGAAGTGCACTTCATGGATGCATGAAATGATTCCTGCTTAAACAGTCAGTATACATAATCAATCAATAAATCTGGCCAGTGGATTTGGGATCCACTTAGTTTAAGGCACTATGTAAATGCAAGATCAGGTGCTTCCAGAATTTCATTAAGAGACACATACTTACAAATGGGTTTTAAGCAGTGGGTTCATGTTCACTGCATGCAATTACTGAGTGGTTTTGCAATTCAAAAACCCTGGGGGGCCACTAGGCAAAATCCTTTTTTCTGTGTGTCTGCACTTCTGCTTGCTGTCTGTCGAGTCTCCGCCTTACTGAAGTCTCACACTATTAAAAAGATGATTTTCTCTTTCCTGCTTCTGAGGATTATTTCCTCATTCAGAGATGAACAACCTCTGCAAAACAGAGGTACATATTTTCATAAGGCCAAGCCATTCTATCAAGCAAGGGCCTCTTATACCATAAACAAGTAGAAACATCATCTTTCTGTATTAACGACATTGCAAATTTATGAATCATAAGCATGTTACTACATATTGTTATCGTGGAGAATTTTTACTTTTTCTTCTCTGTGCTTTTCAGCAAATGTGTTCATATTTGTTATTCAAGGCTGTATCATTTTATAGGAAAATATGTGCCTCATTTGTTCATTTACCACTGTGTGGGGGCTTCAAGGACAGTCAGGGTCTTTAGTATGTAGAATTCTGTGTGATGGTGTGCTTGGCTGATTGCCATCAAGCAAGTCATTCAGAGGACTTAAGAATTCTGATGTCATAGACCATGTATTAGTCTCAGGGATAAAATTCACACTACACCTCAATTTCAAACTTTTTCGCATGTCACTTTCTCAATCCAGGTTCACACATTCTATTTATTAGAAATTTTATGAATTCCTGCTTTTTTGCTGACACCCATATATAGATCTCCCTCTGCAAGGCCAAAGGCACTTACTGGAATCACTAACACCAATACCAGTGACAGCAAAAAGGAAGGGAGGAAAGAAAAGGAGCTTGCATTCCCAGACTGATGCTGTGTCGTGGTTGGCCTGTTTCTCCTCCCTTCAAGCAGCTGCAATCCTGGGAAATGTTGTGCCTTGGACTGCCTTACTGACATTGGCTTTTAGTGCTGTTAGAGCTGAATAGGGTAGAGCTTTCCTTTTTTCTTCCATTGAGTCTCGGTAGTGAGATCTGGTCATTGGCATTTATTCTTTGACCCTTAGTGTTTCCCCTTGAAATGGAACTAATCAAGGAGTTGTCTCGCTCTTATTAATGCTCATGGAGCATTCAGTATAAGTACATGTATTTTTGCCTGTTCCTGTAGTTTAATGAGTCCTTTCTTCTATCTTCCTAAATGGTAGATGTATATCTATATCTGTCTGTCTTGTGCAGATCATGAAATCCAAGAAGGCAGTCCAATGCAATTCTTTTTGTGCTGTACCTAGCAAAATGCCTTACACAATTAAATCCTTAATACATGCATTTAATTAGATTGCACGTGTCTAGCTAGGTCCCCTGAGCCTTCCAAAGCAGTAGACGCTACTTTGGAAAATGATGCAGGCCAAAAAGGATTTAGGTCAGTCAAATTTTTATCTGGCTTTCCCAGTAGGATAGCTGAAAATGTCTTTCCACTGTGCTGTATTAATGTCTTCCTTGTGATTCTTTTTCCTCTCAAATTCCTTTGTCAGCTAGTTGAAGATTGTGTACTTTATATACTTCTTGTAAAACTCATTGGGTACTTGAAATAGCCTGTCTTTATGATTTTCACCAGACTGGCCCGAGAGTTCTACCACCTCTGTCATTTATTAGAATTTATCTGGAACTCCTTTCCTTTGCCAGGGACGTAAGTCACAGAGTTTAAGATTGAAAGGGATCTTGAGGGGTGATCCTGTCACCCCACCTGCTCTCAGTCAAGGTTGTACCTAATCTAAACCCAAGCCTGATGTGTTTCTCTAAATTAAATCTACCCCACATCGTGTAATCCTTTACATATTCCACTCCACATTGCCAATAGAAGGATCTCTCTAAATATAATTCTAAGCATGTAACTCCTGGGTGTCCAAACCTTTGAAAGCTCTACAGGTTAAGTTTCGAATTCTGTAGCATATCATTCAAACCTTTCGTAGAAATTTATCCCAAATGATCTTTGCAGCCTCATATTTCATCTTCTACGCTCTCCCAATCTAGTTTCAGGATTCATTGAGTTACTTCTCTGTTACCTGGGTATGCCATAGATGTCCATGACTGTTTCTTTGCTCACACTGCTTTTCAGCCTTGAATTACCTATCTCCTCATTTCAAGGTTTAGCTCAAATGATAAGCCTTTTTAAAAGAATTTTCTGGAGTCTCCAAGGCAGAATTATTCTATTCCTTTTTTTCTGTTCCTGTAGCACTTTGTTCGTGTTGCTGTTGCTAACTTACACCATGTTATCATAGTTAGTTGTGTCCTCGTCTGTCTACCATTTTAAATTATAAGCTTTTTCATAATGGAGGCATCACATTCTTCATTGTTCCCCTGAGGCCTACCAAAGTCCATAATATAGCTAGTTATTCAGTAAATGTCTTACAAAATTGTTAAATATTGATTCAGTAGCATAAAGGGCTATGAATGTAAAGATGCCCTTTTGAATAAATCTTTGTGACACTCCTAGTATCTTTTTCTGGAATATGATAAGGATGTAAAAATATTAATATAATCTATTCCAAAGATAATCATCACAGATTTTTCAGATTAGTAGGTTCAAGAGAGTCCTTAAAAACCATTTAATTCCAGCATCTAGCCAGTGTTTGAGGTACTTTTCAACTTTCCTGGAGAAGGGACATTCAATTTCCTCTTGAACTCTTCCTTTGGCCTTTTCTTAGGGCAGCCCATTCTGTTTTGGCATTCCTCACAGTAAGAGAGCTTTTCCTTGTGTTGAGCTTAAATTTGATTCTGTGTAACTTCTCTCATTGGTCTTATTGGTCTGAGTTCTACTTATAGGGAACACAGAAAACAATTTTAAACTGCTTTCCACATTGTCGATTCTTCACATAGGAACAGCATTCAGGTTTCTGCTGTATAATCTATTTTAAAGGCTGAATGGCCCCAAAACACACTTGAGTATATATATATACTCACTGTATATATATGTATATGTGTGTGTGTGTGTGTGTATGTATATATAAACACACTGTGTGTGTGTATATATATATATATATATATACACAGACACACACATACACATACATTATATATATATTTATACTTGTAGACATCTGTGTTAGTACACATATCAGCAACTAGCCAGAAAACAATTGGAAATATTTTTAATTGGAAATAAGGTAATTCGTTTGATGGAAGTAGAGACAAAGACAGAAAAACAGAGAGATTGTCATACAAACAATTCACATTCTAGTCAATATATGTTCATATATATAATGTCAGATATATAAATAAAGGATTCCAGATTATTGCAGTATAATTCCCAATTTTAGACTCCAGGAAGATCACATTTTTCTGGTTATCTTATTGCTATACAGGAGATTATCCTGAAATTTAGTGGCTTAAAGCAGCAATATATTATAATCTCTCGTAGTTCTGTGTGTTGACTGGGCTCAGCTGGGAGACCCTTCCTCATTTGTGGTCTCTCATGCAGTTACCATCAGGTGGTGGCTAGGGCTAGAGTCATTTAAAGGCTGGATGAACTGGATGTCCAATATGGTTTCTTTACTCACATGTCTGATGCCTAAGTGCTCCTCAGCATGGCCTCTCTCTCCAACACAGTAGCTGGCACTTTTTACATGGCAGCTGAGTTCTCCAAGAGGCAGAAAACAGAAGATGCTAGGCCAGTTAAGGGCTACTCCTGGAACTGGTACCTTATTGTTTCTACCATATCCTCTTGATCAAAGGAGTCCTAGGATTTACTCAGATTTTAGTAAGTAAAGAAATAGCTTCATTTCATGATGGGTGAATGTCAAGGTCACATTGCAGAAGAGCATGCTGGATGGGAGATGTTGTGGCCATCTTTGGAAAATACAACCTGCCACACTATATGTTTGGATGGTGCGATGGAGTAAAGGATGCACTTTCGATTTTAACTTATTCTCAGAAGAAGTAAACAAAAATGTGATACCTTTAAACAATGGCATAAAACATGAAGAAAGCACGGATATTGACCATAAAACAATGTAAAACTAACTGACATCCTCTATCTAAAGTTTACCACATGTTCACACCACATTTCTAATTGGATCTCAGGATTTGAAAGGCTCTAGTTCTAAATTTAGGTTTAAACATGTTCAAAGAGTATTAACATTATTTTTTAATAACTGGTATCTAAACAATCTTTAGTTTCTGGAAATTCATTTTTAGTGCATAATATAATCTCTCCTGCTCCTGTTAAAGCTATTTCATTACTTGGAATCTAATTTTAAAAATAACCCTTCATGCAATTAAATATAATTAAACTACTAAATATTTCCTTTTATGACATATAAATTTCTCTATTTGAGTCATTTTTAAGTATCCTAATTTCCTAGATGTTAGTTCTTTCCATTTCTCTCCTCTGAACTCCTTCAAAATTATTCTTCATTTTAAGTATGATTTGGAATATGAATCCTAATATTTGGTAATATATATATGCTGATCAAATAATGATTAAATCCATGACAGAGAAACTTTTTTTATTTTTACCTGTGAATTCTTAGATAATATGCATTACTTAGAAACTGTGTTCAGTGTATACCGAGAGTGGCCTAAAGTTAGTGCCGTATGTTTCCCTCACAATATATGAAGTCTAGATGTTGATTTCCAAGCCTGATAGGATGGCTGTATATTGTCACCAGGGATCCTTGTAGCCATTCTAAGCTTCCTGCACTCAAAATAGCTGCCAGAGTTCCAATATCTACAATTCAGGCAGGTAAAGGTCAAAGAGCCTAAAAGTGCACATTGCAACCAAGGGAGGAGAGTGAATAGATACTGAGGAGGCAACTAGCAGGTCCAGCCACATCAAAAAAATCGTGTTTTGTCAACTTTTTGACAATTTCATCTTATTGTATAATTATGCTTCAATTTTGTCTATGCTATGCTCCAGCTCTTTTAATGCTGAAATTTTGCCTGATTTATAGCTGTATGTTTGGTTCTTATGTATACACTTTGTTGCTTTTGTTCCCTCTGAGTTTGTAAACTAGTATTCTTTCTTTCTTTTCATATTATAACATGATATATGTTTTTCATAAGATTTACAAAATTAAGGAAAGTATAAAAAAGAAAATTGATATTATATTTTTAAATCATTCAGAAATAACTATGAACATTTTGCTGTATAGTCCTCTAATGTTTCTGAATTTTATACATATATTTATAATGTAAATATATGTGTGTATTTATAGTTATTTACACAATTCCTACCTTATTTATCATTATGTTAGAAGTATTTATATTGTTTTAAAAATATATATTGAAGATTTATGCCTGTAAATAAACCCTATTTGAGACATGAATTTTGTGACTGCATAGCATTCTATCATCTGCACAAACTACAGCTTATTTAGTTGATCTTTAATTGTTAGACACTCGTTGCTTTTACAGATCTACAATTATAAATATTATAAATGACACTGATGAAGTTCTCTGAACATGAATTTTTGCCTGTGTCTAATTAGTTGTTGGAATAACTTCATGCAAGTGGAATGGGTCAGAAGATAGGGATATGGAAAGGAAATGGTAAAATTTCTACCTCTATTTTCTAGAGACTGGAAAATAGTGAAGTGAAGGATATAAAATACGCTGTGCTTTGCAGGTGTTTGCTGAGAGTAGGGTGGAGTGAGTTAAGCAAAACTGTTTCAGCTTTCACTTCAGAGGATGAAGGAACCAACATTTTCTCTTATCTCCTCAGATAGATAGGAGCAGGTGATGAAAGAGAAGGCGTTCAGTGCTCTTTACATGGAGAAGCTGGTGAATATTTGGAAAGATCACTTTGCCAGTTCTTTCAACATCTGATGAAAAAAAGATGAAATAAAATAAAGGCAGCAAAGAACAGACCAAGGACCCACTTGAGTTGGAAACAGGTCTTGACTTCTCCCCAAGTGGATGAATAGAGAAGAGGGATGGATGAAACAGTCTTCGGTTACAGAACGCCACAATGTAGACCCTGTCAACAAGGTGGACTTGCAGTCAAAAATCAAGGGGCAACGGTGTCCAGGAACTTGGTCAAGGCATTACCTATGCATTTGACCATGGAGTATAGACCAGATATGGAATTATGCACTGATATAAGTTGGCTGATAGACTCCAGGAAAATCACATTTAAATAATGTGCAATATTCAGGACATCTTGATTTGTCGTGCTTTTCATGATTGAAATTATCATAGGATTATTATTATCAAGTCATATTTACAATAGGAAATGTGCGAGAGAGTTAGTTTAGAGTTCTTGAAGGCCAAACGAAAATGGGGAGAGAGAGAGAAAATACTAGTGATGACTTTAGAAGTTATAGATTAATCAGCTTGCTTTGATATCTAGGAAAACAGAAGAATAAATCAAAAAGACAATTGATTTTCATTCACCTCAAAGAGCAGAACAAATAAGGGTAAAAACCAACATGACTTTGAGAGAAGTAAATCATTCTGGGTTAATCTAATTTTATTCTTCTGACACAATGACAGGACTTAAATATGAGGGGAAGCAAAAGACTTCATATGTCTTCACTTCAGAAGGGTTAGTTTTTGTCTCACACTATGTTCTTATCAACCAGTAAAGAAAACACTGTCTTGTGTAAAGGGAGGCATAGCTTGTTATTTGTCATTGAATCAATGACTTGCCAGGGCAGGTCAACTAACACTCCAGAAGTGTCGATTGGGCGCTTATACTAAAATTTGTGTTAATCTCCAGAATTTAAGAATACAAAATATGAATACACAGACTAGGAAAGTTGCTAAAACTGTGGGAATTTGCAAGCATCCAAAGTGAATTTAGGAAGAAAGAAAAGTGGCTGAAGTAGGTTGAAGAACAAGGAGAAGCGTTAATTATAATGGCACTTAAAAAATGATAATGTCTAATGTAATAAAATGTAAATGGTAATGTCTAGTGTTAAAAACTGGTAATGTCTAGGCATTGTGATACTCTGTTGTTATAAATTAGAATTGAGACCTGGTATTGCTGCCTGGATGATCTGGAGGGATCTGTAGTGTTTCCTGCCTGCACTTGCTTAACTTATCATGTAATAATCCTCTTGAATGTTGTCAGTTACAAGACTGTAACACATTTTCATCCATTTGTAGGTATTTTCCTTCCTGGGTCCTGTAAAATACTTGACTGTTGCTTTGTAAGAAAATAAGGAATTGTGTAAGTTCCTCCAGAAAGAAATAATTATTTTATTAAGCTGCTCTATTTCCATGCTTTTCCATATAAACAATTTTTTATTTTGGTGTCAAATTTTGGGGTAACCTCTTGGAAGACATTTTAAAAGGTAGTTAAACTCAATGCATATAATACCAAGAATGCATAGAACTCGCTTCAAGATGTGACAATATGAAGAGCTAGGGCCAGATCAGGGCATAAACAGGTAACAAATACTATGCCACAACTGCCACTGGCTGTAGTGATTGTAAAATATAACCCGATTGTGGGGTTCAAAGGTGAAAACTCTGTGCATCTGTATTAATAAAATATACTTTAACAAGTCTTAACAGCCTCATGCAATTTGATCAAGCAATTCCACTTCTGGGTATTCTATCCTCAGGAAACAATGATGCTGTGGCAGAAGATATGTACCAAAAGACCTTTGCAGTGTTTTTTATTTTTTATGTTTCTGGTAACAGATATTGATAACAACTTATATATGCAAAAAATACAGAATAAATGGTGGCATATATGGAATATCAATCAGTGAAATGATTTCCCATTGTACTGATAAAAAAAGTGATATTGCCACAGAAAGAAATTCACAATTAAATAAAAAGAGGATCTAATTATAAAATGGTTTATATGGCATAATTCTTTAAAGAATATTCTAGAAATAAGGACAGAATAGATATTCATGAAGTACATTGTTATAGGAATTGAGTGACTTCAGTTTTTATGTTTTTTTCTGAATTTTTATAAAAAGACCTTGGTAATTTTTATTTAGAAAAGCAATGATATAAAGAAAAACCACTTAGACTGATAACTTTTTGACAATATTTTTCTTTATTTTTTTAAATCGCTGATGTCTTCATTTCTTTTGTGAATATCATTTCATTATTTAACTTTACATTGCTGAATTTGCTGAATATAATATTGTATATATTATTTATTTAAAAATCCAAAGCTAGATTCCACATTTATTTTCATTCTTCTGTATTTTATATATTTGACATGCATGTATAAATATATAAATTTTAAATAAATATATAATATCTTTAAAGATATGCATATTTAATAAATAAGGTATATATAAATATATAATATACAAAATACAGGAGAATATATGTATATATATATCTGGATTTTTGTTATTTTAGTTGTCTAAAACATTGGGCAATGATTCTGATTTCTTTTCTAGCTTCTTAATTTTTTTCTTGATTTAAAAACACTTCATTGACTAACTATTTTTCTGTGATGCCAAATATTTCAATGACAATAAAACATTTATTTATTTCTACCCTTTTTCTCTATTAATTTTGATATAGTTTCATACAGAAAATTTGCAGTTGTTGTACTTAAGAACCCTGTATATTCTCTGTCCAGATTCATTAGTTGTTTACATTTTGCCCCTTGTGCTTTATTTCTGCTTACTGTCTCTCTCTCCATATATGTATGCATATATATACACACATACTGTATAATTACATAATTATATATATGTATACACCTGTATATATGTACATATACATGTAATTTTTTCCTTGAATAATTTGGGAATATGTTGCAGACATCATGCTTCTTTACTTGAAGTATTTTAGTGTGTATTTCCTACTGATAAGGACATTGTCCTATATAACCGCAGTGCAATTATGAAAATCAAGAAATTCATTATTAACAAAATGCTGTTACTGTAACTCACAGTGCATCTAGGATCACATGTGCATTTGGTTGTTGTGTCTTTTTCTTTCTTTTTTTTGGCTGGGGAAGATTAGCCCTGAGCTAACATCTGTGCCAGTCTTCCTCTATTTTGTACATGGGTTGCTGCTGCAGCATGGCTGCTGATGAGTGGTGCGGGTCTGCGCCTGAGAACTGAACCTGGGCTGCCCCAGCAGAACACGCTGAACTTAACCATTAGGCCCTGGGGCTGGCCCCTGGTTGTCATGTCTTTTAAATTTCTTCTTTAATGACTTCGAATTTGAAGTGTTCAGGCCAGGTATTTTCAGACTTTCCTCAATTTGGGTTCAGGCCAGATAATATTCAGACTTTCCTCATTTGAGTTTGCCTGATATTTCCTAATGATTGATTCATGTTATGCATTTTTGGCAGATATACTACAGAAGTGATGTGGTGTCCTTGTCAAGTGCATACTTGGCATCACGTCATGTGTATTTGTCCTGTTATTGATGATGTTGTCTTTGATTATTTAGTTAAGGTGGTCTCTGCCAAGTTTCTCCATTGAAAGTTACTATTTCCCCATTGTAATTAATAAGTGATGTATGAGAAGATTCTTTAGGACTGTGGAAATACTTGGTTCATCATCACACTTTCAGCCGAAAGTGCTGATCCACAGGTATTTTCTTGACTGAATCAGTTAACTGTAAATTTTGCTTAATGGTGATTTTCTAACTCCATCGGTCCATCTGTATTTGTTAGGGTGGCATCCTATGCAAAGGAGGAGTTTTCACTTCTTCCTTATGTACTTTATTCATATTTTATTTTCTGTAATGAATTTTAATTCTTTATGATAATTATTGTTTTGATTTTCCAGTTGTTCCAGATTTGACTAGTGGGAGCTTCCTGAAGCTGGGGCCTATGTCCTTTTGACATATCTCAATCATTTTGAAATGCCTTACTCTTTCCCCCGAAAAAATGTCACCTGGAATTCCATATAGTTTTGAGTCTCCTCCCTGTGTCCGTGTTCTAATATGCCAGGGCAATTTTTCAATATTTTCATAGTTTCAGTGGACTTTCTGAGAGTGTGTTTTGTGGCTCGCTTAGGACCTTTGTTTTTCTCTTTTCCTCACAGTTTTTCTGGACCGCTTAGATCTCTGTAATACCTATGGTGGGAGCTTGAAAGATAGGCTCTGTTAGAAATTGGTGTTTAATTTTCTGTTTACAAGTAATTTGACATTTTTATTGTTCTCCAAATTCCATTTATGCTCAAGGCCTAGGATTTGTGTGTTTTTATTTGTTTTTGTTGGCTGGCTGTATATTTTTTGCAGGATGTGTGAAGAGTTTCAGATTTAGATGGCTGCTATTACCACAACTACCCAGAATTCCAGGTCCACATTTTTTAAGTATTCTACAAAACATATTGATATTTCAAGTTATTTGCAATATGCCGTGATGTAACCAGAATTTGTGGATTGCATAGCTTTACCTTTTGTTGTCAGTGTTCTCTTAGTCTAGTTTATCTGGTTAAGTTGAATATTTTTTATCTCTATCATTATTTTACCAAATGGTCCACCTGTCAATCCGGGAAGTCTCTCTCTGAAGGATGTGTCCTTGATAAATGTAAAATCATTATTTAGGATCGTTAATTCCCTTGATTTGTACCAATCGATTGTATTTGTAATTTCTGCCTTAGCTTTAAAAATTATCAAATATATATTTAAACAAATGGAAACATAAGCCCATGAAATTTAAAAACATGTATATAGATTAAAACATCACTAATCAATAGCACCTGATTGTAAGAAGCCGGTGAAATGCATTTATAAGCAGTTGCTTCAACTGATGAAATAAGCTCTTTGAGCTTAATTAAGGAAAATCCTTCCTCCACTTTCACAGCAAAGAGGTCTGATTGTAGTTGGTAGGTAAGGATCAGGAGGAAAACACTTCAGTGCATGACAGTGGCGGAGGAGAAGACAGCTTGTAAAAGTGGGAAATAGGTGAGTGCAGAAAGTAGGTCCCATGCAAGAGGGGCAACCATTTCTCTGTTCTCTGGAGGTTTGGAGCCCAGCCTTATGAAATCTTCCCTCTTTCAAAAAAGCTAGAAATGAAGATTCTTATGAGAAATCTTCTTTCGAATATTTTAAAAATATTTTTAAAATTATGCTGTTGGATAAGCAAAACATGTCAGTAAGCCAGATTTGGTTATTACGCCCCAGTTTGCAACCTCTACTCTGGGTGCAGTTAGGAAGGTGTTGTAGTGAGAAAAAATCTGGGTCAGAAAAGCTTGTTCTGAGTCCAGGATCACCTCTCATTAGCTGGGTTAAATTGGGCAGGACACATGATTACTGTTAATTTCAATTCTCTTGTCTATGAGGATGAATATGCTAAAGCATGAAGAAATATACAGGTCTGAAACTTGTTATAACTTTATAATTCTATTGAAATTATATGTAAACATAAATTTTTATCTTCTATTAAGCTCTACGTTTTAAACTTAGAAAAATGAAATTTATAAAACTACATAGTTTCTTAAGAATTTCTTGATTTACTTTTGACATTTAATTATAAGTTTGGAACTCTATCTAGTTTCCTCTTGTTTGAGAGACTTTGTGTTGAGCATTAGGAAAATCATTCATTCCTGTTCTGGGGAGAGGCCAGTGCCATCCTGTTGTCTCCCACATGCTAGAGGAAGATAAATTAGACTCTCAGAATGCCTGTTGGTCTTGTTGAACTGTTGATTTGCTTATAGTTGGTTTTAGTGAACACAAAAGCACACCTCCAGTGTTAGTAAGCTGGTACTTCTTCTCAGTACTATAAAGAACCAGATCTCTCTGGGCAGAAATTCTATTGGTCACCCGAGAACTAATGTTTCCCTAAAGTGGCTTGCTACTTAGGGGACTTTTTATTTGTATTGTCCAAAGTGTGGCTGCTCTGTCTGAAACAACACATTGTACTTTAAAGGGTTACTTTAATGATCATTAGATTGTGTTTTGTTTTGTTTCTTTTGAACAGTTCTTTTGAACAGTATACCCAGTAGCATAAAATCCATTTGTTGAAATATTTTGTTTCGAAATTAATGTGTTTTCCCCAACACCTCTTCTATAAAACAAATTAATAAAATCTGATTAAATAACTTTCTCCTTATAATTGACTTTCTGAAAAGGAAATGAATGTTTGTGTATTTTTGTGAGGTGTGCAAGTGGCATGCCTGCATTTTTCTCACTGCAATGTTTTCAATTAGAATTGAAGTTCAAGTACAAAGTGAATTAGTGCAATTCTCTGGGTAAATCAAGTAAAATTCTCTTCTAACTCAGTGATCTTCATATGTCAGACAAACATACATTTTAAAAACTTGAATTATTTTAATAACCACTTCAAATCTCCAGCCAAATTTACTTATAAATATCTCATATTTTTAAATATGCTTTTATGTTGGTCTGCCATGTTCTGGGGGCACTGTGTTTCTTGCATATACTTCTGAAGCCAATGTGCAGACCCTTCTTACCTCTTCCTTAAGAGCGTCCTCCTCGACTGATGTGTAGAATATTTGCATATAATTGAGAATAGTTCTGTTCATCAGCCCATTTTACTTTACCAGATGTACAATTTATAACTTGCAAAACTTTATTTCACTATGTTAAAGTATGTAGTATCTAAGTATTTGTTGATCTGGATAAGGTTTTCTGTAACCTTGGCAAACTGCTTACTCTTTTGGATTTTTTTCTTTTCACAGATGCAATTTGTAGGAGTATTTTGAGGATGAATGTTTGCAAATCACTTTGAAATTGCCAAGCACCACATACAGTAAGTAATATGTATTTTTATTTTTCCACTCAGTTGCAGTCATGCTGAATGAATTTGGCAGACAGTCATAAAAGAACACATTTGTATTACGGTTCTTGATATTTGTGACTATTGAGGCAACATGTATATAAAAAATAAAAATTCGGTGAGCTATTTGCTAGTCTGAATTAAGTTGTATAATTTCAAGATTTCTAATGACATATTACTATTGTTCTGTGTACATAACTTGCATATAATATTTCTCACTTAATATTTAAGTGAGATTTTTTTCCCCTCTAAATCGTAAGTTGAGAAGAGTGAAGACATTAGTGCTATTAGCCAGTGTTGGTATGGAAATTTTAAAAAGGAATTTTGAAATAAGTATTAAGATTTGCTGTGTATCAGCTAATTTATACGTATTGTCTTTAACTCTGCCCCGAATATTTTAAGATCAATATTTATATTCCCATTTTATAAATAAGAAAACTGAGACCCAAGAAATTTTAATACTTTGCTTAATATCTGTTCAAAGTGATGAATCTAGGTTTTGAACACAAGACTTTTCAGAAAATATTGCCTCCACCAATAACTTAGAAAAGTTAAATAACTTTTACTTAAGAGCCTGAATATTTAAGAGTTTAAACATGTTCTGATTATTTCTTTGGATTTTTGTTTTGCTTAAGCGTTATCCTGAAAAGTAGTGAATATATATTTTTTCTACTGTCTATCATGTCGTTGCTTTCATTTCAAATGATACTTTGCAATTCCTCACTTGGACTGCTTTGAACTAGTAGGAAATAAGTGAAAATGCAGATTCTGAAAGAAAGTTTATAAATCACCTAAATTATTCTTAATAAAAAGTGCTTAGAATTAGAGTTGCTAAGTTCTCCAAGAGTCTTCTTTCATTCATTAAGAAAAAAGACACAATTAAATACTATCATGTTATTATTTTAGAGTTGGAAGGGACTGTAGAATCATAGAGTCCTAGCCTCCAGATGCTCAGATTCCTTGTTTGATGAAGTGGGATGATCAGGAGGACAATTTTAAAATAGAATTTTTGAAAAGTATGAAAGAGATGGTGGTAGCATTGGTGTGCATACATTGTCTTCCAAGATAACTACTTCAGAAAAAGGTGGCATAGTGCAGTGGTTTAAGAATTCAGACTCTGGGTTCAGACCCCCTGGCTTTAAATTCTGGATTTATTACTTATTAGCTGTGTGGCTGAAAAAAATTACTTAACATCTCTTTAAAATGGATATAAAATTAGGAACTACCTCATCTGTGGTAAGTGTGTTAGCACATGTAACGTATAGGACAGTTCTAGATACATAGTAAATTGATATTTCAATTCAAGTATGCTTGTTAATAAGCATTATAACTTCCTAATCATGTCATATGGTGTACACAACAAAGGTACTCAGTGAATACTGTTCGTTGATATGCTCAAAAAGAAATTAAACTTCAGCCTTCTTTATAAACAGAGCAAAATGCTTTTAGTGGATATCTTTACTTCTTTGAGCTTTTATTGAAGAAGCAAACCATTGAGGTAATCGGCATGTATATATATGGTATATAAAATGAGTGTGTGTATATATATCCCATTGTGCATTGATTGCATACCTAGGCTGAAAGTGTGCTTCTGTGCTTTTTGGAGAAAAGAGGGAGGCAGTTGTAAAGTGCTTGTGGAGTCCGAAATGTTTATTTTGAAGGAGACAGTGCAAACTTATGGATACAAAATAAAGAGAAGAGTTGAAATGATGGTCAAATAATTTGAAGGAACAATCTCTTTCAATGTTTCATTAAACAATTCATGGAAATTGAAGTGATGTGGACAAGAAAACAATATTTATTAAGTATTTACTCTATCCCACACACTTTACATTCAACATCTCAGTTAATCTAAGCAATAATATCATGAGGTACATATGTTCTTATCCCCATTTTTCATATGAGGAAAATGCACCACAGATGGTCTAAATCTATCATTCACAGGAATAAGCTGGAGGCCAATCTAATTCTAAAGCTTCTTTTCTTTATTCTCTTAACCTGGGTGTTAAACACTGAAATTCTGTGGCTGATCTAACTTTATTTTATTTGCATAAAAACCCTTCTCCCAAACCTTAAATCATACATATCAATTCTTTAGTAAATAAGTAGTTGATGACTGAATTTTAACTGAAACAAATGGCAATTGCCTTATATTAATTGTTGGTAGGACCACTCAGAAATCCAAAACTAATTGCCTGGAAAAAATGCTGCTTGAGTAAAGAAAACTTAAAAAAATAAAAGAGTTTCTTCCCCAAGGTCAGAGACCATATTTTATACTTCTATTAGTCTTAATTCTCAGAATTTGAAGTGACTGACACCACACCTTATCCTTGCAGTCCCTCAGCCACTTCATACAGTGCAGAGAAGTTTGGAATGAAGAGTTCAGCTTACCTTAATCATTCTCCTCCCTGTTTATAGTCCTCAAGTGTGTCAGCATTCAGGGACATCCTTTACAACACATCGGCCACACTGATACCTTCTGTTGTCACCTGTGTGTGATCTTCATCTTCTTCCCTTTCAGTCATCCACTGATCCCATTTCCTTTACGTATCATTTCCTGAAACAAACCATCAGCAACATTTTGCCTGAGGGACATTTTCAATCTTACTAATATTTAAAATGTTACTGCCCTAAAAGTAGATGGATCAAGTCTTTTGTATTCTCACACTTCTCTTGGTTTGAGAGTGAAAAACTTATAGAATGCTTCTACTTTCAATCTCCATATTTGGTTTCTGAAAGACAAAGCTAGTGATTACATTTAATTCAATAAATATTTATTGCATGCTCCTATTTTGAGAGGCACTGTGGTAGTTAAGTACTAGAGCAAGTGGGAGGGTAAGACAAAAATGACTCTCGAGAAAATTCTGTCTTCAATTTGAGGAAATAAGATATGCTCAGGCATAAATAAGCCAAAGGATATGATATTAGGATAGGGCATCAGGAGGATAGTCCAAAGCAATGAAATTAATAAAACCGTTTCAAGTAGTTTGAGAAATAATAAAAAGGTCATATATATGTGAACAAAATAAACCATTAGAGGAGATTTAAGAAAGGAGATATAGTTCTGAACTGCACTGGCTCCAGATTTCATGATGGAGATGATGTTTTTCTAGGTCTTAATGCAAGTGGAAAATGTTAACAGGGAAGTCAAGGAATTGGTATACCAAGCTTAGAGGTGAAGAGGCATACTTCATATTCAATGAATGGTAAATTAATTAGTTTGACAACAGAATAGGTTTCTTGTGTTTGACTAAAAACAGATAACACTGAAAAATAAGGTTGGAGCTAGGTTCTAGGAAATATTGATAATCAGAGTAAGAAATTTGAATTCAATTGGTAGGCAATTAAAATAAAAACAAAGAGAATATTTTGTGAGGGCTAATTGTCTCAACAAAAAAAAAAAATCATATTTGAATATCAGTCTGGTGTTGTCTTTATAATGGATTCCAGCTGGAAAAATTGTAGACAAGAAGAACAAGTTTTAGGAAAATATTACAGTATAAGAATGAAGGAATGAGGTCAAGAGCTGAGATTGTAGCACTGGGAATGGAGAGGAAGGAATAGATATTGATGAGGTTTTGAAGGGAGTAAGGTCAGAGAGTAATAATAATCCTTATCATTTGTGTGGCATTTACTATGTACTAGGCTGTATTTGAAATTATTTACACTTATTATTTAATGTAACCTTCAAACAATCCTGACAGGTAGTCATTAATGTCATCCCCATTTTGTACAAGAGAAAACTGAGGCAGAATTAGCGAAGTAAATTGTCCCAGGTCAAATAACTAGAAAATAGCAGGGCTGATACTTGAGCCTAGTTGGTCAAGCTCCAGAGTCTCTGCAGTTAACCACTATACATCATTCCTCTAAAAAATAACTGAGATTTCCAGGTTGACTGAACTGGAAAATGATGTTACTAATAGTTAGAGAAAGATACTTTTTTTTTTTGAGTTTTCCCCTTCTTTAGTTAAGTCTTTGTGTAGAGAGAAAATTCTCCTGACCTCTAGGGAGAAATACCCGTTATGGTTAGTGATGAATCTCTTGTATACATTCACTTCTGTGCTGGGCAACAGGAACAGTGTAATTTATGATATTGCTCAATTATAAATTAGAATAGTAAATATGTCATCTTAATGTGATTTGTCTTTCTTCCTTAGCAGGGCTTAAAATGAAACAAGGATAGAGTGCTAAATTAAAGATTTAATATCTTGGGTCCATGAAAGACCAATATTTTAGACTTAGTTTACCTATCATACTAAGCAATAATTTTGACAAGGGAAAAAACTAACACACAGCTTAGAGAGTCTCTCTCTTTTTCTATATGGGAGAAGTAGCGTAATGTACTGCTTGGGAGCGTGGGCTCCAGAACCATACTGAGGCGTGGGTTCAGATCCCAGAATGAGGTGTCTTTAGCTGTGTGACTGTGTCAACGATGTAGGCTCTCTGTGCCTCAGTCTCTTCACCTTTGAAATGTGATAGTACTAAGTCTTCTAAATATCGCGAAGGTTAAATGAGATAAGCACTTACAGTGGTTCCTAACACACAGTAAATTCTCAACAGGTGTTAGTTATACTCATTGAACTTTGTATCATAATTTTTAATTTATAAAATTAAATTACAGAATTATTGCCATTTTAATCTTCTTTATTACAAGTTTTTACGCATTAAGGGTACAAAACAATGATTTTTACAAGCAGAGACCCATGTAACCATCATACGGATCAGGAAATAGAACATTTCTTTTATCCCAGAAACCCCGCTTTATTTGCCTCCCAAACATTACTCCCCTTCTATCAATTCCCTGACAGATAACCTTTCTGTGACTTTTATAGTAATCACTTCTTTGCTTTTCATTATAGTTTTAACATTTTATCATGCATCCCTAAATACAAAATTGTAGTTTAGCTTGATTTTTGAATTTATGTACATACATAAATAGTTGTATAAGATGCATTCTTTTGTGTCTAGTTTTCTTTCCTGGACATATATTTCTAAATTTCATTAATGTTTTTTGCGTGTTTCCTTAGTTTTCATTGCTATGTAGTGTTCCATTTTATAAAAATATTACAGAGTATTTATCCACTATATTGTTGATAGACATTTGGGCTGTTTCTGGGTTTGGGCAATTATGAATAATGCTGCTATGGACATTCTTTTAAAAATTTCTTGCACATGTACATGCATTTCTGTTGAATATATACTTAGCAATGAAATTGCTCACTTATATTATATACAAGCTTTCAGTTTCAGTAGATACTGCCAAACAGTTTTCCAAGTAGTTACACTAATTATACTCCTGTCAGTTCTGTATGGGAGTTCCTATTGTTTCATCCTTGCCAATACTTGGTATTATCAGTCTCTTTAACTTTAGCCATTCTTATGAGAGTATAGTTTACATTTTCCTGTTGAATAATGTGGTTATGTTATGTAGTTTAATTGCCATATGGATGTTATTGTCTGTAAATTGCCTGTTCAAGTGTCTTGTTGCCTATTTTTCTATGGTGTTAATTGTTAATATGTGGAAGTTAGTTATATTTGGATTAAGAGCCCCCTGTCAATTAAACATTGCAAATACATTTTCCCTCTCTGTGACTTGCTTTTTCAATTTCTTACTGGAGTTTTTGATGAGGAAAAGTTTCTAATTTTAATTTTAATCATATTTTTGCATTTAGATTATTCCACTTAGAATTGATTTTTGTGAATGGTTTGAAGTAGATGTTAAGTCCTATTTTCCTTCCAAATGAATATACAGTTGTTACAGAATCATACTGAAAATTCTCTCCTTTGCCCACTGCTCTTTGATGCCATCTTTATCATAAATCAAATGTCCATATGTGTCTGTGTGTTTGGGGCCAACTATTCTTCTCAGTTGGTCTATCAGTCTCTCCTTACTACTTATAACAGTATTTTAACTATGGTTGCTTTTTAATTATTCTTAATATCTATTAAAACAAGTTCTCCCACCATGTTTTTATTTAAATCATCTTGACTTTACCTTATTTCACATGAATTTTAGAATTACTTTGTCAAGTTTGACAAAAACATTGTTAGGATTTTAGTTAGGATTGCATTCAATCTATTTTTAAGAATATTTTTAAAGAATTGGCATAATTACAATATAAACTTTTAATCTGGAACATATATACATGTGCTTGATATATTTAGGTCTTTTTAATTTCTCTCAACATATTTTATGTTTTTTTGCATAAAGATCTTGTACATTTTTGGTTAATTTGTTCCTAGAAGTTTTATGTAGTTTAATATTATTATATATTATATATTTTTTAAAACTTTACTTTCTTTTTGTTCCTTGAATAAGGAAAAGTATTTTTTATATTGACCTTGTATATAGTAGATTGTACATTCACTTATTTATTTTAATATTTTTTCAGTAGATTCTTTTGGATTTTCTGTAAGGAACTATGTTGTCTGTGATCAAAGATAATATTATTTATAATTTTAATTGTTTTTCACATCTTATGGAATTTGTTAGAATGTTCAGAACAACGATGAATGAAAGTGGGAAGAGTGGAAATTGTGCTCTTATTCTCAAATCAAAGGGAAAACTTTCACCATTTTTTTAAGAATGATATTTACTGTAATGTTTTTGTAAATATCATATTGTTTTAGATTGAGAAACTTACTTTTTTCTGATTTTACTGGGATTGTTAATCGTAACTGGGTTTTGAATGTTTTCTCTATCTATTGAGAGTATCAAATGATTTTCCCTTTTTATTTTGTTAATCTGATGATTTATATTGATTGCTTTTTTTCACAGACTTCAAATTCCAGCAGCAGAACTGCTGCTTCCTTGTGCTTGGTGTGGGACGTAGAGTGCCAGGACTTTCTGTGTTTGTTCTCCACCTTCCCCTTGTAGCATGTCTTGCATGCTTGCCTAACAGAAGCAGCATCTTGTTACGCTCTTGTACCTCTCCTGCTGGCTGAGTGCTGTTGCCTGTTACTTGCTGCGGTGCCTGGTGTGGGCACAACTGTTCAGGATTCCTTTGCTCCAGTCTTAACGTTAGGAGTGTCCTGTGTACCTGGGCCTTTCAGCGTCCCTGCCCATTCCTCCCATGGCGCCCAAACTCCTCCTTGACTCTGTGGGGTTGTTTGGTGGGAGAGCGTCCTGCCCTTCCCCAGCTGGTAGCAGATCTCTGCTTTGTGGCAGTGTAAGATTCCGGGCTCAAGACAGTTACCTTCCCGTCCAGCGGGCTCAGATGATTTTTGCCTCTTTCTAGTAACTATGGATCTTTTCCAGGGCTCTGGGGTGTGAAGGTTTTCAGTCCTAGAAGGCTAAATTTTGCTTTGTATTAGAGAAGAGTCTGGGGAATCAGAAAGGATTTTGTGCCTTTGTGACACCAAAGTGCTCTTTTGGGTCTCCTGCCCTGACCTCAGTCTTTCTGCTGAGCAGCTGGTAGGTGCCTGAGAAAAAGAGCTTATGAATGAGTGCATATCCTTTTGTGTCTGTGGGATCCCAGGGCGTCTATACTGTTCTGTTGACCCATTCTGGCCTTTAAGTATTTGGTACAATTTTAGCTGTTTTCTTCTTACCCACTTTCATAATGAGCACCTGTTCCTCTCTTGTCCTGTCAAAGGTGAAACGGCTCGTATGTCCTGTCTCTCCTCAGAGGGCCTGTTACCCTTTGAAATTTAGTTAATCGCTTTGCCTTGTGACCCTAGCTTTCTGAGGAGCTCAAGAAAAGTTATTATTTTGTAGATTATCTGGCCTTTTCTCATTGTTAAGGTAAGAGCAATATTCGGTTGTGGCTTTTGACCTTCTAAGTGGAAGCAAAACTGCAAATTTTTTTCATATATATTTTAGCCCAGCTTTTCAAGTTTTCCAAAGCAAGATGAGTTTTTTTCCCTCAAATTACCTAGTCTGCTTTTACCAGAGGCAGAAGTCCTGAATTAGTTGGAATTTTTAGTAGTCTTTCCACACAAAAATGAGTTCTTGCTCTTACAGTTTTGTGAGCAATTGAAGCTGAATGGATTATGTGTAACAAAGTTTCTTTGGTTTAAACAAGGTGGAGTTCAGGTTTTCCCCGGCACAGAGGAAGTCTGGTCATTGGCATTGTGGGGCTGGAATAATGGTGCCTTGGTCATTAGGGTCATCCTTATGTAGTTCTGTTCCACCATCTTGGCCATATGACTTCATCCTCAAGGGTTTACCAGTAGTTGAGATGACTGCTGGAGCCCAGCCATCATGTTTGTGTTCTATGCAGGGAGAATAAAAACAATGAAAAATGGCAAAGAGGCATGCTACCAGCTGGTTTAGCCCCCGTCAAAGAGATTCCCTAGAAACTCCACCCAATATTTTCTAGCTAACCATCATTACTCTTTGTTGTAAAAGAAGCTGCTACATATAGGTTTTAGCTGTACACACAACTGATCTGAATGCGTCCCTAGGAGGGAAGGGGAAGATAGGTATTGGGGAGGCTCTTTGCAGCCTCAGTCACATTTAAAAGATGGGGACTACATTTAGGTAATGTGATTTCTGAGGCAGGATGGTGTGGGTTAAAATACACAGATTCTATCATCAAACAGAGCCGGGTTCTGATCTTGGCTCTGCAAATTACTAGCTATGTGGCCTTGAGCAAGGTTCTTATCCTAACTTGTTCCACTTTCTCAGCTGTAAAAGAGCGTGATCATAACTATCTAGCAACATTTTGGTGAGAATTGAATATGATAATATATGTAAAGGGTCTATCACATAGGAAAGGATCAATAAATAGTAGGTTTTATTTCACGCACCTTATATTAACATAAATTCAGTTATTTAAGGGAGGACAGAATTTATTTATCCCTAATGCTGATTGATAGAATAGAAAGACCATTTATCTTGTTTCTCCTGGGTAAAGCTTTATCTTTTAGATGGGATTGAGCATCTCAATTTCCACCCTTTAAATATATCATTTTTACACTTTAAACTGTACTGAAATATTGCTAAAAATTTAGGTTTATGATAGTAGTACTCTATGTAATGTCAAACCAAGAAACAGATAAGATGAATTCCAATTTGAATTCTACCATTAGAAGTTATGAAACTTGTGAAAGTCGTGAGAACCCTCTGGACCTCAGTTTCATCAGCTGACAAATCAGTTAGGTGGATGAGCTGACTTCTACCACCTATGTGACAGCTTTAAACGCCACAATTCTATGGGTTTTTATTTGCCCTAGACAGATTCTCTTGTCAAAAGAAATAGCCTAAAGACCAGCAAATAAAATGATGAAGACTTATTTACTCAAACCAAAGTTGAATTTTTACAGAAACTGGCTTTTTTTAAGAGGTTGTAATACCTCTCAATGTTGTAACACCATGTTAGAAAACTGGCTTCAAATTCTGGTTGTGAGGATTTCTGGCTTACACAAAGTGTATTACTCTGGACAAGTCACTTAAATTCTCTTCACCTTAGGTTACTCACTTATAAAATGGGCAATATATATTAAGACCATGATGAGGGTCAAATGAAATAAGAACAACATAAAAGTACTTTTGAAAACCACACAAGTTCAATGCTAAGCTCTTTAGAAGGTCCAATGGGTAAAGCACAAAAAATGCCCTCACTCTCTGGTATGGAGATTGTATGATAAGACTTTATAAATAAAATAAAGCTACTAAGGGCCTTTGTTATAAAGTTTGTATTAGACTTGGGCAATCTATTTTTCTGTCCACATTATGTTGTAGGAACTTTTGGGTCTAGTGCACCCCGCAGAGGCCAGACCCGCAAGCCATGTCTACAACTTGGTGAATGGAGGGTCTTCTTGAGGCACGTTTCTAGGTGTGATCTTTCTCTGCATCGGAGACATTCTGCTTGTGATCCAGTGAGTCTAAAACAAATAGCATATCATTTGCAGTGTGTCGCTGTTAGTGCTGTCTCTTCTCCTCAGTTTGCCCATTTGAATTGACAGTTAAGGCTCCTTTATAAATAGCAAGTAATTAACTGAAAGCATGGTTGCCGTATGGCAAAATAGTCTCAAATGTTGAACTGATGAAATTCAATAGCAATGCCCAGTCTTTAAGAAGATATTATGTTCTATGATAAAAACCTTGAGATTATTTTTGTTCTCAAACTAACATATATCAAACTTATATAGTCTCTGTTTCTATATGTGTATGTATATTTATTTGTCTTGTCACCACCTTTTAAGACTCATAAAGTAGGCCATATGTATATTAAAGTATGTAAAGTGCACTAATATTAAGTGTACAGATTGATGGATTTTTACATAGTTATATACCTGTGTTACTACTACACAGATCAAGATACAGAACATATCCAATCCCCAAGAAGTTCCTCTTACATCTCTTCCCCATCAATAACCTTTTGGTTTTTAATATTTTTTTATTTTGGCTTTCTGATAATGAGCTTCTGAAAAGATATGGAAGTATTTTGAAGGGCAATTACAATCTTTTAAAATGTTCTGGAAGTATTAATAATTATGACAAAAAATAAAAACCTCTAAACAATGCTGAACAATGCAATGAACTGTAATAATAATATTGCAAGTAATAAACTTCATTACACACTGACTGAAATGAAATAGAATTGCAATGTGGAAACCTCATGAAATTTTATACAAATCTCCCACTACAAACCAAAAAATAGAGCGGTCACATAGGCTGGTGAGTGTTCTGTCGGTCATGTTGCCAGGCAACCTCAGTCAGTATCAGAGACACCCGATTGAGCAGCGGAGAGTCAAACTAGAAGGTATCTTGGAAACAGAAGGATCCAATTGAAAGAGAGGGAGAGAGGAGAGAGAAAGGGAATTAAAAAAAAAGAGAAAGGGTATCACTTGAGCATTTATCCACGTTAGTCATGACAGTAAACAATTTTTTTTCGAGTAACATTCAGCTAGCTTAGAGCAAAATTCTTTGGGTTTCTACTTCCTTCAATGTGTTTTCCTCCTTTGCTATGTCTAGACATATGAGTGCAAAGGTTCAGCAAGATGCATCATCAGTGATTTTTAGGAGAGAAGAATGTTACAAGTCATTTTGAGCACATTCAAACCATGTTCGCTAAGAGTTCACTGAGATTTTAATCATACAGTTTTATGTCTGGTTCAGTCATGCTTAAAATAATTAATCTGATTTTTAAATTGATATACTTTGTTAAAAGAGATGGAGAGTACAAAATATAATACCTACCATCTGGAGTTAACCCTTTTCTTGGAAGGTAAAAAGGAATAGAGAGGGAGGCATGCCTAAGTCCCTCTGGGCCGGCATCAGAAGAGATGATATATACACCAAGCAGACAGAGTGGAATCTGGATGACGACCTCAGCTGAGCCCTCTACTCTGAGATGCAACTTTTATGGTATGTTTTGAGAGAGATTTCTTCTGTTCTCCATAGCTTTGTATAAAACCTTTTCTACTGTCCTGTGTCTAACCCCACACTACTCTTCTTTCTTCCTTCTTAACAGATGACGTACCGAGAAAATAGCATCTGTGAGATAGGAGCCTATGAGGTTCCTGCTAATTTACCACTATCCATAAATCTTTTTATTCTTTCCTTCCCATGCTTCTTCCTCTATAAGCCAATGCTTCATGCATGCTTGGGATCTTATACCTGTACATGTTCTAAGAGCCCTAACTCACATGAACATTTTCTTTCTCTTCTATATCTTCAACTTCCTCCCTCTCTCTTGATTCCTTCCTAGTAGCATTAAACATATCAAAGTATCTTTCCCCATAAAAAAGAAAATGCATCTGCACACAATAAAGGGACAAATCCTCCCTTTATTCCAGGTCCACTTTCTGCTACACAGTAACTCTTCTCTCTACTCACAGGTAAACGTTTCCAAGAATTGTCTGTGTTCTCTGTGTCAAATCTGCACCTTCATTCATACCTCAACATGCCAAGTCCTGCTTTTTCTGCTCGTCTGAAACTGTTCTTTCTAAGATCACTAAAGTTAGTCCTGGGACTCTTTATAGAATGTACTTCTTTGATCTCTTAGCATGATTGTGTTCCACTGATTGCACCCTCTATTTTTAAATATTCTTTCTATTGGAATCTATAACACTGTACTCTCTTGTTTTTCTCTTCCCTTCACAGCCCTTGCCAGTCTCATTTGTGGGCTTATCTTTCTTTCAAATTGCTACTCTAAAAGAGTCTTCATGGCATTCTTTTTTTCTCACTCTCACACTCTCATTGAACAAATTTTACCAATTTTCATGGCTTTAATTAACATTGGTTTACTGACTCCTTCATCTTTACCTCTCTTGAAATTCAATTCCTATATTTACCTGCTTTCTGGGCAGCTCCACTGGTTATGTCCCACAGGAGCCTCAAAATCGTCAAAGTCTACTAGCAAATTTATGAATATCCCTATTTTTTCTACAATAAACTTAATTAAAAATATATATAAAGTGATGAGATGCCTAAAGAACAAAATAAAAATAATAAAATCAGTACTCTTAACAATGATGCTGTTCCAGAAACTTTAATCTTGAGCAGGTCTTAAGTAACATGTCCCAAGCATTTAGCATAGGGCCAGGAGCATTTAGGTACTTAAATTTCCAATAAATGAAGTAAATAGCTTATATTCTTATAAATCTTAAATGCTTTTCTCTTTCTGAGTTGTATTAACAAATTCTTTTGCTCATCATCACATTGATCGTCATCACAGCAATGGCTAACATGTGCTGATTAGTTACTATGGCCAGTTTCTCTGGTTTTCATTTTATGTGCATAATCTTTACAAAGATTCTATAAGTAGGTATAGCTCTTATTGCCATTTTATAAACATGGGAACAACTGGAGTTAGCTGGACAAATTAACCTCTCTAATATCTCCAAAAGCAAGAGTGGCAGAGGTGGCACTTGAATCAAAGTCAGTCTAATACTCCTAACAATGCTATAAATGTGAATTTTTATGAAAAAAACCACTTTCTATATTTTTGGCTCTTTGGTACAAACATTCATTGTTCTGATATTTTTGCTATTATTCAATGTCTTCAGTGTCTCAGTACTGGCAAGCTGACTACAAGCACAATCTTAGGTGGTATCAATTATCATTTTGGTTTGGGTTGGAATGAAGAAAGAACTTAGAATATCTATCCAGGCTTTGGGTAAGAGAAAAGGAGGTTCTGTAAAATGGCAAGTGAAGATTATGGAGAAATATTGGGATGGCCAAACAATATGGTGTTTTATCCACAGAAGAGGACAAAAATAAAGAAAAGTTGGAAAGAGAGTGGGAAAAACAAATGACGTGGAAAAACTACTGACAAATATATTCTGCAGAGCCAATTGCAAATTGAAATGAACAGCCCTGGTTAGGTGATTTTTATAATTGAAAAAAGAGGAGACTATGGAGAGGAAATGAGATGAATAAAAAATGAATATAAGAAATATAATGAAGAGAAACATAATTTAAATATGATCAAAGAGAAATATAATTTAATAAAATGAGAGGAGTGGAATAACCAGAAATTAAAAAATGCCATAAAGAAAAAAAATCCTATGCATCAGTTAATAGGTTTCATTGATTCAGATTTCTCTTTGTACGTATCTGCTGGAAATGTGAAGCAAAAAGAAAAATAAAATGTTGATTGCTGTTCTATTGGGGTAGAGCTGAATAGATGTGGGAAATCTGAGAATTTTTATACTGATTATGGTTTTTTGCAGGAGAGGAGTCATACAGCATTTTCCTTCTCAGTTTGAACACTGTTTCATTCCACAGAAATAAATAGATAAGAGATTTTGCAATGGAGCAAACCTACTGATTTGTTCAGATGTCAATCAGTGGTTAGAATGTATTTACTATGCTTATCAAAATCAAAAGAAAATATTATAACCATTCAGCCCCATAAATAGTGGAGCTTTTCCTTGGACTAAACAGATGTTATTGATCTTGAAGCTTTATACTTTTGCTGTTTGAGCTATGAAGCTATAAAACCTTTGCACAAAATTTGTGAGTTGTTTGCTTTTAGAATTTGAACCTTGACTCGAAAATAAGCTGTAAAAAGAAAAACCATCTATTAATAACTCATTGTGTCTCACTGCTATAGTATAAACCATAAAAATCTCCTTTCTAAATAGGAAATCTAACAATTGAGGTAACGTTGAGTAGGGTGATAATTGCTTCTCTCCCACCCCCCACAGCTCCCCAGTCTCCCAGCATATTCCCCATAGCTAATTTCTGGTGAACAATACTGAAAGAAAAGTTGTTTCCAGAAGTTGATTTAATTGGCAAAGACTGGCACAAAGTGGTAGATGGACATATATTTTTTGGTGACCCAGAGACATAATATTATTTAATTACTGCTTTAAAATGGTAATTAAGGTCATTTAAAATAGTATTTTTAGATTGGACATTTACAAACAGACTATAGGATAGCTTTATATTATTTGTATGCCACATCTTTTTTTATTGTTTGTGAATAAAAACAAATACTAGAGTGTTTGCTTTTAATAAGAGGGTTTTTTCGCTCAAGCTAATTTGATTTTTGAATCTAATCATTTTTGTCATTATCTCAGTAATGATTTTTTCAAATTATAGTATACCATTGAGAGGAGGCCATGTCTTTCTCTAGCAACAGTCACTGTAATTCTCAGATATCTCAGTTAGCATGCCGTTGTAATCTAAATCATAGAGAAGGGACGAGCCTTTTGGGGTCTGAGTAGGTATGTCTTCAATATGTTAAAATTTCCTTACATCAGTGGAATGTAAAACTCTTTTGTGTTGCTTATTTTGTAAAAGCTTAGTTGGATTTGATGATATATAGGCTGCAACAGTTCGAATGATTAGAAGTGACTGGTCTTCCCCATTTTCGATGATTGTTTTTAAATGCTGGTCTCAATGCTTTTAAGAGGGGATTTCTTTGGAAGAAAGGCCACAGATGCACCAGAAAAAGATGGCTCCTGAATCTTGGTGAGACTCTCAAGTTTGGAAAGTTAGCCACTTTCTTGAAAGGAATGTGGAGTTTTAATAGAATTTGACATGCGGAGCAAACTTTTATCTTTCTCAAGTCACACAGATTCTGTAATACTGGAGACTAGTAAAAGAGAGAAATTTGGAAGTAGAATACTTAAATCAGGCTTTATTTTAATGAGAGGTTCTGCCCTCCTTTTCTTTCTCAATTACTCTATTTTGTATAACTTTTGAGTAACTTTTGACAGTCTTTTGGGTCTGTTACTCTCTATTTGTTATATTTCATCATAAGTGTGTTTGTGTATGTACTCACATGCATAAATATCACATAACTCATAATTTTATTATTTATCTCTATTATTGGTGGTTTTCTTATTTACTTTATAATAAAACATATATTTCCCCATCATTCAGATAATATATACGTTTTCTGGATAATTTGGAAATTAACAGAAATAGTAAGAGGAATGAAAAAAAACAACATATTCCCACCCAGTCTTTCCTGTACTTTTATATGAATAAGGTAAAAAACTAGTTGTTGATGGTAGTGCATAAATATTTTGATTTGTTTAATTTTATATGATCATATAAGCTATTGTTATGTTATTACAAAATTTCATAAGTTTTAAATAACTGCATAATATACTGTCAATTAGCTATATGTCTATTTTGAAATCTTTTTAGTAAATAATCCTGTCATAACATCTTGGTGCATAAAGCCTTTTCTATAACACAGGGCTTTTAAAAGAGAGTTTTCTAGTAGAGAAATTATTAGTTCAAAGTATATGATTATTTTTAAGAAAGCAGGTAAAAATCATATTTATTCTTAATAAACCACGTCTTTCCAAAAATTTTTTTACCAATTTACCTTTCCGTTTGCAGAATAAAGACCTATGTCATCCACCTTTGCTAAAAGATAATTTTGTCAAAAACAGTATTTAATTTTAATTTAGTTCTTTAATTAGAAAAATCCCTAATTAAACTAATTAACAGTTTTCCCAGATGAGGAAAAATGTTGCCTTGTTTTTGGATTGCCTGTCCCTGTGCTTGCACGTATAGTGGTAATCTCTGCTCAACTTTTAAATCTTGTAAAGAGGCATTATATCTTTTCCTTTCTCATGTATTTTGGCCAATTTCTTTACTTTATAGTATTTCTGTATTTTCTATTATTGGATTATGTACTCCATTATATTAGATTGCTTTATATTGATTAACAAGTTACAGTCTGGCAATTTCGTATGATAAGTTTGCTTTGCTAATAGAATATGAATTTTAATTCTTTTTGGATATAATAATTTCACTTTACTGTTAATTAATTGGGGACTAATTATTCAATTTTCTGGTTTTTAATTATTTATTTACTTTTCCCCTCTAATCGCCTGTCCTTGAAGGCATTTAATTTATGATTAATAACTTCACCAACAAGGTTGCCGGAAAAAAAATAAAACCCAAAGCTGTAAATCAAACTAATAAGTAAATATACAGTAGATTTAATAAGGTGGGGTTTCTTTTGAGTAGAGGAAGTTGAATATTTCACCTGTTAATACTTTTTAAAACTATTTTTAAGAAAGGTATGCATTTCTCTCATGTATCAATTATGGTAAAAAAAATTTACTAATTTAAAATATTCAAACAGGCCAATAAAATTTTATTTACATTTCTGCAATTTTAAAATACCATTTCAGAAAGCAGCTCTAACCGATTTTACTTCTAGAGTTTTCTGTGGCCAAGTCCCTTCTACATCCTCTCCTTTGTGCTTCTGGGGTCCTTTTGTGCCTTAGAGTTCTGAGATTTTCTTTGACTCTACTTCACTCTCTTTTTGTCTCCCAGTAATGGCCAGCAGGAGCAGTGATTCTCATATAATTTTACAAGACAATTTGATATTATTCTTCATTATCTTCTACAAATAAATGCCTCTGTTTTGGAAAGAAAGCCTAGATAAGAAGTAGCCACATTACCTTACACATTTCAAAGAAGGAACACTTGTAATTCATTCCTTGTGTCTTTTGTCATGAAGAATTAGAAGCCTTAAGGCCAGCTAGGAAGCTGAGGTTAAGATTTTCTAATGGTTGGATGTCTCAGTGGAAACATTTATTTTCTTTTTAATCATATAATTTATGGCAGAAGATGGCCGGCTCACTGGTAGATGTCCACTGGGAACTGTTTAAATGCTCTACTGTTGTCTTAAATCTCTAGGTTTTATATCCAGTTGAACATTTTGGATTTCTACTTCCCCTCTTGGTAAATTAATGAACAAGCTTAAACCACTAGTATGCCATGTTATAAGATGAATACTGCACAGTTATTAAATACCTAAACCAAATAAATGGTGAGCAATTTTCAGGTTAATTACAGTTTTTAAAACAACTTAATTTCATTGTCTTTTTGAGGGTCATATGTTGTTTTTTGTAAGCTTTCTTTTTGAAGACTTAATTTCATTATGTTTTAATGATAATCTACTGCTTATAAAATCTCATTAACATGTACTTTAGGCTTTGACATTCATAGCATCTTCATAGAATGAATATCTCTATATCCAAGCATGACTAGAAAGACCAATGTGTAACCAACTGCCTTGACAAATGGCATCAGCCTTATAAACACCCTCTATAAAGCTTCTTTCAATCTCTCTATGGCCAATAATTGTTTGTCGCTGCATTGTCTCAACGTTAATAATTCCATATAATAACTGTCTGTTAATAAGTGTTCACATCTTGGAATCTCTCCAGGTGTTTCACTTATCTCGTTTCTTATCGCTACTCCAATGATCTTGTCCATCTCCCTTACTGGATCCTAAGCAAAAATGCAGGGATCGTGTGTGTTTCTATCAGTTTTAATCTTTAGTGCCTAGGATAGTGTTGGCATCTGTATAGACAGCTCAATTGCATCTGTAGGATAAATGAAAGGAATACTTTACTTCTTATAACTAAGTAATAGTTTTATTCTGAAAGTAATACATGCTTATATTAAAATTCAAACCTATAGAAGACTGTAAATCAACTCTACTCCTCTGAGACTAAGTTTAGGTGACAGATGAAACAGCAGTCAGATGGCCAGCCACAGAAGCTGCTTCACTCAGGTATGCCATGTGATTATTTTGCTAGGCTTCATGCTGGATCTAGATGACAGAGAGAACACGAATTGACCCGCCCCTTCCCTCTACCTCTTAGGATACCATCTGTTTCTTCCTCAAGTGTCAGATTGTTACTCTCCCTCCATAGCCATGAAATTTGGTGTGTCCCAGCTCAATAAATATAACTTCACTTCTTTTTTTCAATCACCTGTTCCTCTGATCCAGACCTTTCATATAGAAGAGTTAAATGTGAATGGGACAAAGACATTTTTACAAAAATTACAGATATCTCCTATATTGGCTCACATGGGCCATTCTAGGGGGATTCAGTTTACAGTGAACACAAACAAGAGCTTATTATCCTCGTAGTCTAGGACCATGTGAAGCCAACAAGAGAATCCAGGGAGCTGAGTCAGAATTAAGTTTGAATGCTCCTGGCCCACTTTCGGCTGAGCTACTAGCTGGAGGTATACCAATCAAGCTGGCTTGGGGTTGCTATTAGGGGAAAGAAAAATGCACCATGTCCAGAAATGGACAGGGTGGAATCCCATATTTTCAAAATAGTTTTATATAATTCCCCACCTATTTCATCCTGATCATTACTCAATAGGTGGTCAAGAGAAGATTAACATTTTTGGGGGAAGGCCAAATTTAGTGAGCCAACTGCCTTGCTCAGGTGGGTGGATGAGGAGGTGATTAGAAGGTTGGTCAGATATCTTTTTCAGTCAGTTTTTGAGGAAGTCATTCCAACATTCAGCAAAAAACTTTGAATGGTAGGGAGTATGGAAAAAATCTATCTAATACCTTGATATTCCATTGTTAAGTGGCCTTTGTGGCAAAAGTCACACCATCATCAGACTGTGGATGGCCTGGAAGTCAGAAAACATGACCTAATTTAGTTTCATGGGCCACAGTGGTGTGGCCGGAAGTGGCTAATTGGACTAGAACAGCAACACTCTAACCTGAGACTGAGTAGGATGGTGACTTGGTGCCTGTACCAAATAGAGCCATACTCAAACAGAGCTGTACATGGGAGCCATACTCCCACTATCCCCTTCTGAGCCGTACTTGTACAGGTACATATGGCCTTCTGTCCACTCTGGTGACAGGACACTCAACTTCACCTTTATCATCTTTTTTTCTTAAACCTGCCAAGGTTGAGGTAGAGGGGACCAGAGGTGTCAGAGGGCATGGAGGGAGAGAACAGCTTTATGCCTGTGAACAAGTTTGCCTTTATTTTTAGTTTAGTGTGACTGTTCACCCATGGCTCAACCAAATGAATGTTTAATGTTTTCAGTTTTCATTCCGTTGGGGAAGACAATGAATAAATTAACATGTACTGATGATGTGTACTCTGAATAAACTACATAAGTATATGGCATAGGTAGGGGAAGGGCATTATTTTAGATAAGTTGGTCCAGAAAAGAACCCTCTGGGGATATGTGAACAGAAACCTGAATAAAGGGTGAAGGGGTATGCCACTGGATTATTTAAGGAACAGTGTTCCAGTGGGAGCTTTAAGCATGAAGATTCTGGATCACATTAAACAAGCAAGTTGGTACGTTCAACAAAGTAATATACACAATTCTCTTCTGATTGTTTATATCTTCCCTGCTAAATGTGGAAGTGTGGTGATGAGCTGAGAGGAAAAAGTATGGAGATGGCCATCTGAGGAAGGCAAACAAAGCGTGAAAATTGTCAGAGGGATGGAGATTGCTTTGACTAGGAGCTGCAGCTGGATTGCTGCAAAGCGTTGAGAGTCCACTTGTAGTGTGAGTTCATAGATTTAAAATGAGAACAGGCAGCAGCATATTTTTGCAGTTTCTTACTAGCTATGTTCATCTGTTTGCATGTAGGAGTGGAGTAGGGGAAAGTTGGAGTTAAGCAGTGTATTAGTTTGCTTGGACTGAAATAACAAAGTATCACAGACTGGGTGGCTTAAACAAGGGAAATTTATTTTCTCACAGATTTTAAAAGTCCAAAATCAATGTCAGCAGAGTTGATTTCATTCTGAGGCCTCTCTCTGTGGTGTATAGGTGGCCACCTTCTCTGTTTTCACGTGGTCTTTCCTCTGTGTGTAACTGTATTCTCATGGCCTCTTATAAGGATGCCACTCATATGGGATTACCTTATTTTAACTTTACCTCTTTAAAGGCCCTATCTACAAATATAGTCACATTCTAAAAGACTGGGGGTTAAGACTTCACATATGAATCTTTTTGGGAGGAAAGGGGTGCAATTCAGCCCATAACAACCAGCACTGGAGTTTTAAAACTTAAATATGTTGCAGTGAGAGAGGGCATATGTAAGAGATGTGAAACCCTGTTCTGATAGCTTACTATTTAAGACAAAGGGACAAATAATAAACAAATAAAAACCCCAATTAATTTTTTAATATGTTGGGGGGAGTCATAGGTACAAAGAAAAAAATAAAATGAGGTAAGGCAATAAAGAGGACTGGGTTGTGTGCTGTTTTGTATAGATGGTAGGAAAGCTCTCCGTGATTTGACATTTGAGCAGGAAGGAAGACCTGAAGGAAACAAGAGCAGGGAGCCGTGACCATCTCAGCAGCATCTGCACGTGCCCTGATACAAGGTCATGATTGGGAAATGTAGGAATCGCCAGGAGACCCGAGTCACTGGCATGGAGAACAATGGTAAGAAATGCGATCAGAAAGGTATTAAGTAGAAATGCTCTCATCTGCTGCAATTGTGGCTATAATTTCTTTAGTTAATCAAAAATTGATTAATTCAGAGAATCATATGATAGGTACATAAACATTTTGTTTTCGCCTTAAAAAAATGAGCTATAATTTATATAGAATGAAATGCACAGATCTTAAGTGTTCTGTGAGTTTTCACAATTATAAATTCCTGTGTAACTCATACCCCATCAGAAACTACATCTATTAAATATATTTGTGATTATTAAATATAAAATATATTTGTAATGCTCATGAATATTACATATATTTAATATCAAATGTATTTGTGATTTAATATTAAATATATTTGTGATGCTCATCTTGCCTCTCCACCCCTTGAGTCCATACATACTGAACATATACTGCTTCCAGAAGGATTGGCAAAGAGAATCCTCATTCTTTTTTCTTGTTCTTTCAATGCTGTTCTTGATGATAATATTACTATTACTGCTAATAGTAGCTAATGTATAATGAGCTCCTCCTAGTTGTCAGGCACTGTTACAAGAGCTTTACATGTATTAATTCATTCAATACTCATCATAGCCTTATGAGGTAGCTACTACTGTTCATATTTTGTGAATAGGAAAACAGAGGCATAGAACATTTAAATAACCTGAATTAAGCCATACAGTTAGTGAGAATTGTAACTCAGATTCAAATCACGGCATTGTAACTCTGCAATATATATTTTTAGATCTTATGCTAAGTTGCATCCTAATAGTCAAATTTTGTGTTTATGAATATGCAAACTTTCCTTAGATTAAATGCAAGTGAGGGCATATTTTTTTGCTTCTTTTCCACCATCTTTTCATGTAAGGCATTGATTTAACATTATCTTTGTCTGCTTCTTTGTCTCTTAGTGTATCTTTTGGTGTGACATGGTCTTTACAGTGGACCCTTTGGTTTAGGCTGTGGGTAGATTGCTCTAGTCCACCTTAATTTTAAATCTTCATTTATACAAAGGTCAGTCTTCCTGTCAATAAGACCTGTAGCTAATTCAAGATATTTTTTCAATGCTTACTCTCTAGATTTATTTGTCCTTAAACCAAACTCTGCAAAATTGTCCAGTCATCAGCTCACAGAAGCTCCTGCATGGCCCTTTGAAATGTTTAAAGTACGTTGGGTGCTTGAAAGTTCTGGGAGCATGACCAGCAGTCTTCCACTAGCTTTCAGGATCCTTTGGCAGCCTCAAGTCTTTGTTGTTCTTAGTGCTGTGGAGTCGATTCCAACACCTAGCCACTCTGTGTACAGAAGAGCAGAACCCTGCCTGGTCTTTTTGTGCTCTCCTCTCACCTTCTGGCTCTGTAGCAGACCATGCTTCACTGCTATTCACAGGAGTTTCAGGGCCTCAAGTGGGTGAGCCTCAAGTATAGCTTCGTACAATAGATTGAGTAAATGTGCACCTATTATGCAATTTTCTACCAAAGTAAATATATGACTACAGATAAAAATATGTCCAATAGCAACTACACTAGACTCCCCAGGTAAGTGATAACTTCCTAATTAAAAAGGAAAAAACAGAAGCTTCTTTCTTCTTATTTTGAAAACATAGAAAAAGGGACAAATAATAAACTCCTAAGCTTTATCTAGATTTCATTTTTGTATTTGAAATACAGTTTTGATAAAGATGATAAAAATGGTGCATATTTTCAAACAAAAATCTTGTAATATCTAACAGCGTATCTGGCTGATACCAATACTTAGTTCAGTGGGCAAGAAGCAAAGGAGAGGCATTCTGACTAGCAAGATGGTATTTGATAGTTCTCTAACTCTTCAAGTTTTCCTGTCTAGAGAAATATTCTTAAAGAGGGAAATAACTGTGCTCAAAAGATTCAGAAACAATTAGAAAAGAGGTCATATTTTTGGATAGAAGAACCTGTCGTTTATGCAAACTTGGTCCTGCTCCACAGTGGCTTGCTTGGCAAGCCAGGGATATTGCAGAACTTGGATCTGGCTTGAGAAACAGAGCAATGTTTGCAAATAAATAGGAGCTTCCTGGAATAAAAACATAATACAGATGCTGACTCCCTTAAATAAACCTGGGCCACCAACTGTGCTTACGTTGGTTAATGTTACTGTGTATATTGTACCATCCTTCCGCACAATCAGTTTTGTTCTCATGAAAAGAAGAATATTGGAACACAGTATATGAAATTACTATTTTACTAGTGCCTACAGATAATACTCTTATCAATGATACAATTTACTATGTTTCCAAGGTAGAGATGTTTTCAAGGTAGAGATAGAATTAAAAACTTGAAATAATACTGTTTCATAAATAAGCAAACATTTAAACAGTAACTTAGTTTTATTACATAAAATACTGTAGTAAAGTTAGACTTTTCAGTGTTAATGTCTTGATATATAGATCTAGCAGGCTATGAAATTAGAATAATTTGAATAATGCTTGAAGTGGCAATAAGATGTAATTTTGACTTTCTATTATAGCTGAAGTTTAAATTAAATTCTCAATGACCTCAACTGTTAGGCTCTTATTAGGAAATGACTTATCTTAGACATTTTAATATTTAATCTTAAGTGATTTCAGATTTTCTGTTATAATAATAATATTCATATTTCCTTTTAAAAATGTTCTCGGTCTTATCTTACTTAAACCCCACAATATTTTGAGAGGTGGATAGGGCGGGAAATATGTTATAAGTACAGAAAATAAAGCACAGAGAGGCAAAATGCCTACCTAAAGTCATCTTCTCATTTTATGGCAGAGCCAGGGCTGGTGCTGTTTCTGTCTTTTATTATAGACCTTTATAATAAAAGATCTTATATAATATATAGATCTGATATAATATATAGATCCTTTATTACAGGATCTTTTATTTTGAAGTATTCCTTCTAAATCTGGGGATGGCCATTTGGTAACCATTAGTGTTATATGTATATTTTCCTTGGGATTTGTTTTTCTACAATAAACCTAAGGGACCTACTCTATCTTAGGACCAAAGAAAGAAAATTTGATCGTTTGAATTGTTTCATATCCCAAATTCAGTAAAGCATACCCAAAGTAACAGGAAATATATGTGGAGGAATCCTTCCCTCGTTATCAGGTTCAAAGACTGAGTTCCAATGTTTAGTTACAATTTTTACAGAAGAGTGTGGTTGAAATGAAGGAAACTAGATAATTAACATGCCATTTTATTTAAAAAAAAATAACAGGCAAACAAATAAACTCTAAATATCATGTATTCCTTAGATTTGCACATTTTGCATCTTTCTTTTTTTAAAAGAATATGCTGAATAAGTGTAAATTTTATGTAGATATTGAACATAAACCCTTTGTTACAATAATTAATTTTTTAACTGTCACTTTATGTAAAGTTTAAATTTGTCACTGGTCTGGGTGGGTTGCAACAGTAGACAGCATTTGTGTTCTTTATGATGCAAAGTCAGCTGCCGTGAATTTAAAGAGCTTCTGCCTCAGCATATTGTACTTTGATATTTTTATTTTGAGACAAATGTTTATGGAATTTCCAAGTATCTTTGTAGTTAATAACTGTTCTCCCCAAATATATGTCAGAACTATGTTAGTTATCTTAGTCATATAAATAAATTTATACTTAAGATGGTATTATTTTAAGTGCAGCAAATGACATGAAAATATTTTTGGTTTGATATATTGACTGTGTAGGGGATCAGAATTAGCCATTCCGAAATGTGTCTCTTTGGCTTGATTATTTTTAAGGACAAAAGACTCTGAAAGAAACTTTGACCTCCTCCCAACTGCCTAAAAGTATCTAAAATAGAAAGGCCTGCTCCAGGAAGGAGCTAATACCATAAGATAAGGATTGTATAATGTAAAATAGATGTGATAGACAGAAAGGCACCAGCAAGCCCATTTTTATCAAAGTTCTGTCTCTGGGGTCATATTTTCTATAGATGGCCCAGAGAACACTTGTTTATCAAACATTTGTATTTCCATCTCTGAGTAACTTGCCTTCCTCCCTTTTGAAAATCTAAACCTCTACCCCCAACATCCTCCTTTGTCTTTAGCTAAAGATGGTATTTAAGATGGTGGCTTTGGCCATTCTGGTGAGTTACTCAGTTTTCCTGGGTTTCTCTCATGTATACATGTTATTAAACTTTGTTTGATTTTCTCCTGTTATTCTGTTTCATGTCAGTTTAATTCTTAGACGAGCCAGAAGGACCTAGAGGGTAGAGGAATTGTCTTCCTCCCCTACAACTGTATAGATGAAAATGAATTAACCAGGTAGTTATTGCTCGATGTAGTATAAGTAAAACAGATATGGATATGGTATTAATTCTACAGTTACTTTGAATATCTCTCAATAATTGTGCAAGTCTTTGTTATGCCTTTTAGAATTCTTGCTGTGGTAATTTTAAGTCACTTCACTCTGGTATGTTGTTTCTCCTCTGATAAATTGTTTGAATGTATACTGTCTATTCTAAAGTACACATCTGTTGTGAGTACTTTCTATGCAGACCAGATGGGGTTTTTAAAGCTGAATAACTGTTGATTTATTTCATGTAATTGCCCTATTTGAGAATCTTGAGAATTTTTTTTCTGTTTTATGTCTTAATGGTAATAACTGTCTGTTCTGCAAGATGCTTTACAAGCATTACTGTACTTAATCCTTATAGCAAATATTTAGGTTTGGCATTGTTAGTCTCATTTTATAGATGAGAAAGCTGAAGCTTAGAAAGGCTCCCACAGTTAGAAAGTGAATAGACCCAGGCGTAAAGGCCAGCTCTTAGCCACTGCAATATATTGTATCGCAGGCTGATTTTTATTTCAGCAGTATCAGCCCCTTGGAAGTGCTGAATCAGGATAAATTCAGAACTGCACTATTTGACAGCTTGATGCTCTGTAACATCATGATGGTACTTTAAGGAAAAGACAATATAATTTGAAGAAATCAGATAGTTGTCAAGGGCCTAGCAGAGTAGTGACAAGTCTAGGGATGGCTTTAGAATTTTATCCACCTGGCTTGTTTACAACTTTCTTTTGTTTGGGCTTTTAATTGCGAATTTGAAGGCTGAGTGCTGGTATATACAGGAACATATTTCATGTTATATCTCCTTTATGTAAAACAAACTCACAACAACTAATTTTTTTTCTTTTTCTTTTTTTTTAAATACAGTGGGATGCATCTTGCTTTTATCCTGGAGATTACCTCTGTGGCTTGGTTTTATCACAGTAGCGTCTGTCTTCAATCTATGTATTAACTAGAAATCAAGGAAAGACATGAGGAGGTTTGTTTACTGCAAGGTGGTTCTAGCCACTTCACTGATGTGGGTTCTCGTTGATGTCTTCTTACTCCTGTACTTCAGTGAATGTAACAAATGTGATGACAAGAAGGAGAGATCTCTGCTACCTGCACTCAGGGGTAAGTGCTTTGGAAGCAAATATTATTTTTATAGAGATGAGAAGGATGCTGACTCATGGCAAAACGTGAAACTTTAAAATAGGAGTCGTTTCAGCTTATTGAGTTAGAAGAACATTTTGGTTTTAATGTGTATTTAGCCATAGGAAAGCTACTTTACTTTTCTTGGCCTCAGTTGTCTTGTTGGAAGAAATGAGGAGAATTAGCTAACCTCTAAGGTAACTTCCAGTTCCAATAGTTCCAACAATCTGTGACTGTATGGAAGGAACGCTTTAGTGAGCATTCAAATGGGACAGAATTTTAAAGTTAGGCTTCCAGAAGCACGAGCCTTAGAGACCAAGTACGTAACATAAAAGGGAAAAACTACTAAAGTGAGATGGTGGGAATTGTAGCAAAATAGGACTACACATGACATCCTTGAAGACTTCTAAAAGCAATAAACAAACAAACAAATAGCCAGTTCTTCAAACAAAACTCGTATTGGTGGCCACATTAAACTGTGGGCCACCAGATCATTGCCCTGTGTTATGCACAAAAGATAATTTCAAGTTATTTCAAGTTACTTTAACTCAATATTTTTTTCTTCAGGGACTGGTTTCAATGACTAGATAAGAGTGAATTCTAAAGAAACATGATGATTTGTATAAATGGTGACTTATTAAGTAAAGGCATAAAGATTTGTTTCCTGCAGAGTGATTTTAAATAATTTTTTCTATGCTTTTTGTTGACTTCTGGATCTATAAATATATTTCTGAAATATTGCTAGAAAATTAGTGCTTCTAAAATATTTATGTGTGTTTACAATTAATTTTATTCTCATGAAATTAATCACTTTTTTTCTTGAAATCTGGTTTTTATTAACGCTCTGCTTAGCAAAAGTTTTCTTCATAAATATGACAAAAGGTAAACTTTGAGTCCCAGTTGAAATGTTTGTACTTTTGGAAAGCGAATCTAGATTACTGAGTTGAGATTTCCATTTATTCAATGAATATAATCTACTTTTAATGTTACAGCCACTTTTGAGATTATTTATTAATCAAAACATGCTAATAAACAGAACTTCATTGATACTATCTGGTTGTATGAGCTTTAGGGAAACACTGAAGAGCATTTCTAAAAATTAATTTTTGTTGAAAGAGTACTTTGGACATCTTGAGTTTACCTTAGATTGCAATAATGCTCTTGTTCAGTTGGAGAAATTCTGATTATCTTCCTCTTTTAAAAATGAGTCTAACTCTGTCACTGTAGTTTTTAACTAGTGCAAAGAATTGGGAAAAAGCACTTTAGAAGTGACTGTACTCATTTAGGTAGTTTATATGCATTTTTTTATACCATTATACTAGAATTATTCAAAGAGGAGAACTTGATGAGTCCAGCAGTTTTTGATAAATGAACATGGGGCTTGATTTGCTGATCTTTAGTTAAAATCCCAGAATAAATCAGCCTTTCTGCTCCTTTATTGGACTCAGTTGAGCTGTTGGTTGGCTGAAAGTAGAAATGTGTGTTGATGGATCACATCAGCTTGGAACGATCACCTTGCCATTTGTTGAACAGAGCCGTCTAGATTGGTCACAAAAAATGTTACAGTCTGATTCAGCAAAACTATGACAGGCTTTTCTGCTGTGACAGTACCAAAAACGTATAGTTCTGCTAATTTAAGTCCTTAATGATGTCTTAAATCTCAAAATGTGAAATTTAATGATGCAAGGCAAAAATAGTAATTTTTTCTTATACTTAAATGGTAAAATTAAATTCTATTCTCTTTCTATTGGAGACTTTAACGTTGTACATTATTTTTGTCTTAAACAAATGGAAGTATACTTTAGGGTCTTAAGTTCATTTTCTATTGTTAGTTATTATTTCAGAATATTATTTAGGAATTTGTGGTATGTATGTAAAGTAATATTTATTTACAGGCAGATGATGCTATGCAAAGTGCACTTGGCTGAAATTTTCATGTTCCAAATATGCTAAAAACAGGCCTTTTGAAAAAAACTTCAAAAAAATTGTTCTTTCTGGATGTATGTGTCTCCATTATTAAAACAAAGAGTTTGGACTAGGTTGTTTCTAAGATCCCTTCTAGTTCTAAATTTTAAGCCATTTTTAAGTACCCAATATTAGCATACACTCTCAATTAATTTTTGGGAGATGTTCATTCATCTGTTCATCAAATCATTGATGACTTAAGTGCCTATCAAATCAACATGTTTTACACCTTAAGCTCACACAATGTTATGTGTCAATTATAACTCAATTAAAAGCAGAAATGCACATAGCCTCCTGATGGACAAAGAGAAAAGAAATCCCAAGCATCAGGACCCCTGGGCTCACAGGTGGTATACTAAAATTACCACATAGTTAAAAGCCCAGGCTTTGTTGACCAACCTGGGTCTCACCTCCTCCCCATTGAACTAGTTGTGTGACTTTTGACAGATTCTTTAACAAAATCTTAATGGTCTTGTTTAAAATGAGAACCTTAGAGGGCCAGCCCTGGTGGCCTAGTGGTTAAGTTTGTTGTGCTCTGCTTTGGTGACCTGGGTTTGGTTCCTGGGTGCTGACACACACCACTTGTCTGTCAGTGGCCATACTGTGGCAGTGGCTCACATGAAAAAAAAAAGAGGAAGATTGGTAGTAGACGTTAGCTCAGGGTGAATCTTCCTCAGCAAAAAAAAAAAAAAAAAAGAAAAAAGAGAACCTTAGAGGCTATAAATTCTGCTTCACAGGGTTGCCTTGAGAATTAAATGAGTTGATGTACATAAACCCCTCAGTGGAGAATTCACAGTAACCCTTTATCAAGGAAGTGACTCTTTAAAAAATAAAAAAGTATTTGTTAAGTACCTACTATGTGCTAAGATCTCGAGATATAAGGGAACTGCGGTCCCTACTGTCATGGAGCTTATAGTTAATAATAAAGCAAATATTTTTCTCTCGCTGTTTCTGTAAAAATGCAGTCTAGAAATGATTACAAGGCATAATGGGTGTAATGGTGTTAGAATGAGGAAGAGGGATGCTCTGAGTAGAGGAAATGGATCTAGGGTATTAGATGAAACTTCATGGAGACTGTCGCATTTAAACTGAGGTCTAAAACACAAAAGTAGTAAATAGTTGAGGAATATACTAAAATTATAATGGAATTATAAAGGTTACAGGATACTTCTGAAGGAGAAAAATGCAGACGACTTATAAAATTAGAATAATTAAGCCTGTAGTATTGGCACAAAGGGATGCAAAGGGTAGAGAAATTGCCCAGTGCAACAGAATAGAGACCCTAGAAGTAGACTCATACATGTCTGGAACATTCTGTATATGACAGAGGAAACACTGCAGATCAATGGCAGAAAGAAGGGCTGTTTAGTAAATGGAGCTGAAAATAAAATGGTAATCCATGTAGAAAACAAGTGAAATTGGATGCCTAATTCATGTCATAAACTTTGGATGTATTAATGTAAACAACAAACCTAAAACTTTTAGCAGAAAAAAATTTAAGCTCCTATAAGACTTTGAATTTAGGAAACATTCTAAAACACTACACAAAAAAGCATTGACAATAAAAGAAAATATTGATAAATTTGACTATATTAAGACAGAGAGTTGGTTCTTTCAAATATACTTTAAAGAAAGTTAAAAGAGAATTTATAAACTGTAGAAGATGTTGAAAGAATTTGCAACTGAGAGATTATCTAGTATATACTATAAATGTATACTATTATAAATAAGAAAAGCCCAAATAACCCAATAGGAAAAAATGGGCAATAGACATGAATAGACACTTCTTAGAAAAGGAAACACATATAACAAAATAACTTATGAAGAAATTTAGCATTAATTATGATCAGGGAAATGCAGACCAAGGCTACAGTGACATATTTATATCCATTCAATTGGCAAAAATTAAAAAGACTGATAATACCAACTGTTAGAGGTGATGCATCTCCACATTTTTATGATAATTTTAGATAACAGTTTGACATTATCTCTGAAATCTGAACATTCATGTATGACCCAGCACTGGTAGTCATATACTCAAGAAAATTTCTTCCACATATGCAAATATTTCATAGCACTACTGTTCATAAAAATAAAAGCTGAAAATTACCCATAGGCCCATAAATGGAGAAGCTGATGCATGAATAGTGGTGTATCAATAAGAGAATAATATATAGTAGTCAAAATGAGTGAACTACAGTGACTTGCACTACTATGAATGAACTTTGATGGTACAATAGTAAGGTAAGTATAAAAGTTATGTCCTTCAAAGATGATGTACAGCGTGATACAGTTTGAAAAGCTAAAACTAACTAACATTTAAAAACAGACGTTTTAGGAATATATAGAGATGCAACAAGACTTTATATAAAGCAAGTGAGACTAATTATGGGACTTAGGATGTTGATTGTCGTGTGCGTGGGGAGATAGGAGCATGAGATGGGGATGAGCATTTGGATTGAACGTAGGGCATTACTAGGGTCCTAGGCTTGTTTTGGATGTGAATTTGGTGTGTCTGTTACATTACGTAGATAGCTAAATGAATGAGTAAGAGCCATTGAATGGGATTTAAAAATTGGGAAGCCCCTGAATGGATTTAAAGACAGAGCAGAGACGATCACCATTGTGTGATGGAAAGATCACCAGGGATTCTGTGTAAAGAGTGGTTTGGAGAAAAGTCAGTCTCCTCAGAGAGGTGGGTAGGAAGCTTGGCAGTATTCCATGAATTCCGTGTAGGAAGTGATACCTACTCAGAGCAGAGTAGCGGCAGTGAGATGTGAGAGAAGCGGGTAAAGTGAAGAGGTATTTGAGATATGGCAGTAAGAGAGCTGGATGCTTGACTGGCTTGGGTGGATGTAGGAGAGGGAAGTGTCAAGGACAAGTCTCGGGTTTCTTGCAGAGCATTATTTGATCCAGCTTCTTGAGAGAGGGGAGGATGAGGGAGGAGACGATTTGAGGGTGGACATTGAGCTTGTTTTGGACATGTTGAGTTTGAGACATGTGTTAGACAACTGAATGGAATTATTTAGGAAAAGTTGGCTACATTATTAAACTCTAAATATCAAACTTAAAAACTATCACTTTTATGGACATTTTTTCTAAAATGGATTATATTCTTCTCTTCTTTATTACATGGAGTGTATGGAATATAACTGAATGTTTGTTACTGGTTCAGCATTGTCATTTTACACATCCATTCATGAATGATGGTGTAAGAAAAAAGATTGTTTCAGGGACTTTATGGGAGCACATAGACCAGTGTGAGATACATACCCATGAATACTTTTTCTTTTCCTATTTTCTGAAGGATTGCTTTCTGGTAACATTAGTATTTGCTAGGGGAGCATGTTAACTCTTTTATGCCACTCTGGGGCCACCTAGAACTAAAATGCACTGAAGGATATTTCTCACTCCTAACTGGGGTGGAATTTTAAGTGGTGCTATTCCCAAGATGGAAGAGTTAAAATAGATATGGAGGGAATAGGTATTTAAAAAGACCAATGCTGCTGCAGTGCACATACAAACACTTTGAGGAAATTTGAGGTTGTGTGGCAGGTTTGCATGAGCCCTGTGCAACAGTGGATCCTACTGCTGGCTCCCCGAGTAAGGGCCTACGTCCTCAGACAAGTTAATTAATCTCTCTGGGCCTCAACTGCCATCTGTGAAATGAAATGAATATGAGTTATGGTTTTAAAAATGATACTAGTCTCTCAATGAATGATCATATGTTTCTAGCTACTTTTTTCAATAAATCTATGGAAAGTTGTATTAGTGTCTAGCTTTTCGTTAGTCCATAGATAATGTGTAGTCTGATATAAGAAGTGGTGATATGGAAGTGACGTGACGGAAAGGGATCTGCTTAGAAACTCCAGAAGGCGCTGCTCAGCATCACAGAGGACAGAAGGGGTATAAAGTTATGCTATTCAAGAAGGGAAGAAACCTACTTTACTTGATCTTGAATCTTGAATGTATTACACATACTTAGGAAATGAAGTGAAATTTACTTTTAAAAAAAGAAAATATGTAAGAAGAAATTGCTGTTTATGTAAACAAAGATAAGTACATCAGCCAATAGTAACAACAACACTTATGAGCTATTAACTTCTAAATTATTTACAACTGTTAACTCAGTTATTTTTTACAAAAGACTGTAAAGTAGGTATTCTTCATTGTCTTTTACATGTGAGGAAACTGAGGCAGAGTAAGCATATGGGAAAAACACTTTTGTGTTTCTCCTTTACTCACAGACACAGTACCTCTAACACCACTGGTGTGGGGTGTTTTTTCCCACACCAAGCAATTCTTTGTGACATCAGCTGGGTATCCTACAATTCTGATATTATCTACCTGGAGTTGGCATTAGATCTCACAAGTTAAGGACTCAGTCCCGCAAGACTGCCCCCCCCCCCCACCCCCCGCCGCCTTCAGGCACCAATTGCAAATCCCAGGTTGTCACCTGTACTTTTGACCAACCAGCTATAAATTGGGGTTCCCATGATCCCCTTCTTGGGTTCAATAATTTTCTAGAATGTCTCCAGAACTTGGAGAAACACTTATTTACATTTTCCAGTTTATTATAAAGGATATAACATAGGATATGAATGAATAGCCATATTAAGAGATAGCTAAGGGGAGGTCCAGAAGAGTGTTTAGGGCAGGAGCTTCTGTCCCCAAGGAGTTAGGATGCACCAGTTTCTTGTCATGTAGATGTGTTCACCAACCCAAAGCTCTCTGAACCCCACACTTTTAGGATTTTTATGGAGGCTTCATCACATAGGCATGATTGATCATTAACTCAATCTCCAGCTCCTCTCCACTTCCTGGAGGGTGGGGTGGTGGGGCTGAAAGTCCAAGCTTCTAATCATGGATGAGTCTTTCTAGTACTATCCCCAATCCTGAAGCTATCCAGGAGCCCACCCTGAGTCACCTTGTTAGAACAAAGGACACTCCTATCACCTAGGAAATTCCAAGGAATTTAGGAACCAGAGTGAAAGACCAAATATTAGAACAAAAGATGCTTCTAGTGCTCTTGTCACTTAGGAAATGACAAACATTAGTGGATTTTTGTGCCAGGAACCAGAGGCAGAGACCAATACATATCTTCTATTATTTCACAGCAAGGTTAAGGGGATGTGCCAGAGTTTTACCATCAATAGAATAGGATTTGATTATTATACTGTAAGTTCAGTAAAGGACTCTGTCATCATAAATGCCAGTTTGCATTGGAATTCGAGTACCATGCTTTCATTTAGACACCAATATAGAGGACATATTCTGAAAACTTGAATTGAACATTTTGTCTTCACTCTCAGAGACACCCTAGACCCTGCCAGATCTCCCTGGATAGTAGGATAGATAAACTCTAGCCAGGAAAACATTTCCTGGGGACCCTTCGGTTTTTAGATCATTTATAAAAACAGTATCGCCTTTTGGCATTTTAAGGTTTTGCAAAGCTGCTCTTACCAACTTGTGTCCCTTAAGACCTCCTCACTGCTGCTATGAATTGGGGAAAATCAAGAAAATGAGTGGAATGGCTGGCTGGTGGTCTCAATTTGATACCTCCATATTTCCCTTGGTCCTGCCTGGAGACTAACTGGCTCCTTCTCATAAATCTGGTGACACAGGTAGCCTTGCTCTCCTGGGTTTTTGCTAGTGGGCTTTTATGTCAGCCCTTTCTTTTGTTTCTTTCTAAATGATCTTCTCATGACATTAACACCTAGCTATGTACCCATTTATTAAACAGTAAATGTTTGTTGAATTTGTTTGGTTAATCTTTGGTGCTTCAGGGAAGAGTTCCTATGTGCAGGTGTAAGGGGAAATGAAAACTGGTAAATTAAAGTGTTAAAACCAACACCAAATTTTCCTTGTTTTTAAAAAATATGACTTTACCTTTTGTGGAGAGGTAGGAGAGTGTGACTGATTAGAGTGTATTGTCAGTATTGGAATTGTCCTGTATAAGTTATGATGACCACTGGAACTTTTAGATGGTAATCTTTAGAGTGATATAAGAAGTGGGGTGTGTGTATATATATATATATACACACACAAACACACACACACAATCACCTTGGATTAAGGGCATATATTTTCCAGATAATTTTCAATCAAGTTTATAAATAGCATTCAAAAATTAATATACCTTACAAAATTTTGACCTTTGATATTTGCTTTGGCCTTTCGTACTTTTATTCACAATTCGCTCTGATTCCTTTTACAGTCTACACAGACATTTCAATGTCAGAAATAAAAATATATTGCAAAAATGAATGATTATTAGGTTTACTGTGCCAGGTGGTTTGTATACATTATTTCGATTAATCCCCAAAGTAGCATTAAGGGTAGGTACTATTACTATCCTCATTTACGTATAAGAACCTGAGATCTAAATGGGTTACTTAATTTCCCCAAGGTCACAAAATTGGTAAGAGGGAAGAAAGGGCTCAGAGCCTGGTTTATCAGACTTTTGAGCCCAGACTTTGAACCATAATGTTGTGCTGCGTCCCTGACTCAGGTGAGCCTGGACTCCTTTTAGGCACAGTAATCATAACATTTATATATTATTTATAAAATACTTAAACATATAGGGATATTTCTGGAGGACAAAGAAGAAGGTGGCCGCTGACATTGGGTAAAAATTGTCTTATTTAATAGAGCTTAGGAGAAAAGTACTCTGGCAGGCTCATCATCCATTATTTCAGACTTTAGCAATTTTGCATTATTGAGTCTCTGTAGCATACTAATAATTTAGATTGCAATTTTCCTCAGCAGTTTCCTTTGGGGCCAATCCTCCGAAGTCTTCAGAAAGAATAGTAAAAGTTATGAACAGTAGTGAAGCACCATTCTTTTTTCAAAGCTTAATAAGAATAATTGATGCAATTTTTCATCCATTTATTTAATAAAAACACTGGGCTAGGTATTCTGAAATATACAGAGTTTAATTGACTAGAACATTTGTCTTCAAGAATCACACAATCTAGTGGAGACATGATGTGTACATACGCAACTTGTATGTACATTACTGCATTACAAAATAGGAAGTGGTGGCTGCTATGAGAGATACCAAATAAACTACTGTGAGGGGCCTTGAAGTATATAAATTATGTGTAAATGTGAAAATTGAGAGGAAGTGGATATCAGGAGGAAATAAAGTAGAAGGAGACAGCTATTGCCTTTCCGAACATGAGGATATAAGAAATCAGTGATTGGGTTAATTGGAGCAGAATCAGACATAAAGGTGATCTCTAGATTTTAGGTTGAAAGTTAGGATAAAGACATATTTTAAAAATCTTTGAGTGCTGTGGAAATGAATTTTTAACTTTGTTCTCTAGGAAATGGGGAACCATTGAAGGTTTCTGGAAAAGGAAAGGTGTGTTGATCGTCAAATGAAGTTTAGAAGGAAAATGCAATGCTCATTATTACATAGGCAAGACAAAGGGACTGAGACATTTTTATCTTTATTTAAATAAAGACAGACTCTAAAGTTTTATCCATTAATTAAAACCAGTTGAATTAGATGGTAAAATAATGGAATATTAAGTCTTTTAATTCTTCACTTTGCAAATTATATTGGTAGGAACAAGAAAGTTTTCCATTTTATAAAATCGAGGTTAGATATTGTTTTAAAAAAGTACTCAAAATCTTTACTTATTTAGTATTAAACAAGCTGGGTCAATTCATTCAACAAACAATCGAGTGCTTGATTTGTGTCAGAGCTGAGGATAGAAAGATAAAGAAGATGTTCTTGTTTTCATGTTTAGAAAGGGAGAAAGAATTCAGAATTAGATGAACGAAATGTCAGCCTGTCAAATGCTGTACTATCAGGAGGAGACAGAATATATAAAATAAAGAGAAAAAAATTCAGTAAGACAATATCTGTCTTTTGAGGACAAGATCTCGTTTTCAATTCCATAAAGATTGGAGTTGATTCAGTAGAGAGCGGAGAACAAAACTATTTGCCGAATAGTTCAACAATAAGATGGGAATGGACAAATTTTGTCTCTACCCACTGGAAATCATTGTCACTAAAGGGCTATGCTGCAGCAGAGACAACTGGCTGTGACAGTTTTGTCCACTTCTATCCTCAGCACCTTAAACAGTGCCTGGTTCATAGTGGATACTCAGTTAATAATTGTTGAATGAATGAAGAATGAATACCTGATCAGCTTGGCACTTTTTGAGTGTTCTCATGATTATTGAGTATCCAGGATAGGTTGATAATTAAGAAATTTAAAATAACTCAAGTATCATGGCAAATTTTTGTTGTTGTTGTTGTTCACACACATAGTCCAAACTTCCTCATTTATCTTTTATTGGCTCATTTAATTTGATTTACAGTCCAAATTGGCAAATTTCTAGCCAAGGGACAGTCGTTTTTCCCTTCAGAATGTGTCTTGTGTTGCATTGTATATACGGTCTCTGTGATGCAGAGGCATATGAGATCACTACATGTCGACATGTAGTAGTGCTATCTGAGGAGAGCTCTAGAGGGAGCAGGCATATCATGTGGGATATGTGGAATGAATCAATACACAGAGGACACAGGGGGACATTCGTGAAAGTTAGATTGAGGAATCTTGAAAAAATTGTAGGTAGGTGATATATTTAATTTATGTATAAAAAGAAGATAGGGAGAATGAAGGTGATGGAAAATGAATATAAGAAAGTAATATTGGAAACTTTTAAAAGGGAAAAATCTGATCAAAAAGGAAAATTGCCAAGAACAAAGTGATGCAATTGTAGAACAGGACCATGGTTAGTCAATAAGTAAGGCTCTGTGTAAGCTTGGGAACAATTGAGGATATTGGCTTGCTAAGGAACATTATTTTTAAATAAATTTTATTGAGATATAATGTAATGTTGCATTTTAAGTGTACAGTTTGACGAGTTTTGACAAATGAATCCCAGGGTTCAACCTCACGATGACGATCCTCCCTAAAATTTTCCCTCACACCCCTATGCAGGCAATTCCTCCACTCTAGCCCAAGACAAGCACTAGTCTGTTTTGTGTGACTATTGGTTAATTTTTCCTATTCTAGAAAATCTGACAAGTGGAAATGTACATTCTGAACTCTTGTGTGTCTGGCCATTTTTGCTCAGCATGAGGATTTTGAGATTAATCCATGGTTTTGAGATTAATCCATGGTATTGAGTGTGTCAGTGGTTCTATTGCTAAGAAGTATTCTGTTGTATGTATATTATACAGTTTGTTTATCCTTTTACCTGTTGATGAACATTTGGGTTTTTTCCGTGGCTGTTTTGCATAAAGCTGCTACATTTGTACACGAGTCTTTGTGTGGACATATGTTTTCAGAACTCTTGGGTAAATATCAAGGAGTGGTAGTGCTGAGTCATATGCTAAGTGTATTTTAGTTTTGTAAGATACTGCCAGTCTGTTTTCTCAAGTTGCTATTCCCATCAGCAACACAGGAGAGATCTGGTGACTCCATATCCTGGCCAACACTTCATAGCCACTGTTTTTAATTTTAGCCATTTTAGTGAGCTTGTAATAATATCTCATTGTGATTTTAATTTGCATGTCTTAATAACTAGTCGTGTTGAACATCTTTTCATGTTTAACAGTCTTTTTTTATGAAGTCTTGGTCAAAATCTTGTCTGTTTTGTAATTGAATTGTTTAGACTTGCTTTTCAGATTTTTAAAAATGATAGGTTTCAAAGACCAGAGATTTTTAATTTTGATGACATTAATATATCATTTCTTTCTTTTATTGTTCTTTTGTGTCCTAAGAAATCTTTGTCTTTGCCAAGGCCAGGAAGATTTTTTCTCTGTATTATTTCTAGGAGATTTATGGTTTTACCTTTTAAGATTTGAGTTAATTTTTGTATATGGTGTGAGTAGAGTCAAGGTTACTTTTTTCCAAAATAAAAACCCAGCAATTCCAGAAACATTTGTTTCTTGAAGATAAGAAAGGAATGGATTTTAGAAATGAGAATGACGTTTTCATGTATTATTTCTCAGTATGCAACCCTTATTTTTTCTGTTGCTTATATGAATTATTTGGTTATAAATTTGAGTTTATGTTCTAGAATGCATTTCATGTTATATGTAATTGATGTAAAATGTGTTATATAACTTGAAAAGTATCCAAAAGTTACTAAACAAATCTTTAGATGTTTTGGCTTGAAGGTAAATGAAAAATGTAATATAATTTATGTTTTTTAAAAAGCAGTACTATTTACTTTTTCTGATAATAAAATTAGTAAATATTTATTGTGGAAAGATTTAAAATACATATAAAAATAAAGAAGAAAAATAATCTAGAATTCCACTCAGGAATTGGCATCATACTAAAATAAAATTTAATATTTTAATTTTTTCAATCAGTACAGCATGAGCATTTTGTCCTTCATGAGATATTCTTTCCAAACATAGTTTTAATGGTTATAAAATATTGTATCATATCTATATAGCATAATTTCCATTTTTAACTACTTTTCACTGATTTTCATGGGGATTGCTTCCAATTTGTTACTACCAAATAATGTTATAAACATTTTTAGGAAGTTATCTTTGAAAATGTTGCAGATTATATTATTAGGCTAGATTGTTGGTTATGAGATTTATTTTTTTAAAGGATACATATTTTTGAAAGACTCTTGATAGATATTTCTAATGACTTCCTGGAAAGTCTATTAATCTTCACATCTCATCATCAACATATGAGAATACTTATCTCAGCAGAATATTTATAGTTTAATTGAAAACACATTTGCTAGTTAGAGTACTTTCTGATCACAACTTCTTTTTCTTTTTTTTTTTTTTTACAGTATTGATGTTTTATTTTACTTACCTTTAAATTTTACCATTAAATATGGAGCTTAAGTATGTTCTGGCCTTATGTCGGATTTTTTTAAATGTAAAGATAAGTGGACACTTGGCTTAAAGCATATGATATATTAGACATTGTAGAATATATTAAGCTATTATAGAATCAGGTGGTAGTAAAATTCTGTTTCTTTTCTATGACACATTTAGTGGTACAAGTAAACTCCATAGGGACAGGAAGATAAATGTAAAACTTTTGCACTTGGGCTGGAATTGGAGGAGAAACCTGTTCAGGACTAAACTGAGAGGTTCTTATAATCACATTTAAATTTGTAATCACGTGAATTTTTTTCACATTTAATTATTTGACGCATGTGTATTTTATTTTAGTGTAACAATGAGGATGTATTTTTTTTGATAATTGCTCACTTGTAACATATGTATCTTTCCTCTCATTACTGATTTGTAATGTTAAAATTAGCATATAGAAAATCTTTGTGATGAAACACTTGACAGGCTGCAGACTGCTGTGGTCTGGAGACTGAGCTCATTATGGTTCTCATCTTGGCTTTGCTACTTTCAGCATGTCCCTCTGTATACTTGTCTTGAGCTATCAAATGAGAGGCTTGGTGGAGACCTACTTTCTTCCGTGTCTAAACATGATGTTTTTTTTTATGATACATGAATGGAAAGTATTGTGTTATCACCATATTGTGACTCTCACTATATTTCTTAATAGAATCAGGCTGTGAAATTGTGCCAGAATATTTATTTAAAAATTGTATCTGGCATTACTATAACCAGTATTCTTTTATCTTTTTTGTTTCATTCTTTTTGGAAGTATATTCACTTGAGTTTTCCTAGAGGCGTGTCATACTGATTCTGTTGGGTTGGTACAATGAGTGGGGATATGGGAGATAAAATAATCTAGTGGCAAGAACACTGGTGCTGTGGTTGGCAGATCTCGATTTTATCGTGGCTTTGGCCTTAACTAGAAGTCTGATCCAAACGTAACCTTGCTTCTTCCATCTTTTGAGGAATAAATAGATATATTAAAAAATGCTTTAGGAATCATAAACGACTCTACAAAAAGACATTAGTGTATTAAACCCTTAATTTCCCTAAAGTTAATAGTTCTGAAAACAAAACCTTACTGTTTTATGTAAAAACACTTAAAATATTGTTATTATTAAAAATCACCTAAATATAACACGATTCCCTCGTTGGAAATTTAATTCTTCTTTCACGGTACAGTAACAGATAATTTTTATTTTAAAAAATGTTTTCTCAATGTAGAGAAATAAAGGATATAAAAAACACCTACAATAAGCCAACCATGTATATATTATTATGTTTAAAATTTTGGTTATTTCTTTATATTTCTAATAGGGATCCTACTTTATTTTATTCTTGTATCCTGCTTTAGTCCTCTGAATTTATATTTTGGACATTTTCCTGCAACATTGAATATTCCTGAAACAGTTTTAGTGGCTGTACATTATTCTATCTAATATATCATAATTTGTTTAAACATTTTTCTATAGCTTTTAAAAGGGAAGATAATAAAATTAACAAACTTTCTTTATTAGTTCCTCACTCATGACCGTCCTCATTATTTTCTGACATGTAGTATGATTCTATTTCTTAGTTATCTCTCCTTCTTTAACATAATCTATGAGTTGTAATTTCGTTATTAATATACCTATTTTGGGCATCCTAATTCTATTTATTATTTATCATGTGAGATATGAACTGGATCTCAAAAAATAGATTCCAGGAGGTGAGAAATTGAGTAGATTGACACTCTTGCAGAATTAGGTTTGTGTGCATTATTATCAACATCTTCACCATCATTAGAGCTACTGTTTATTGTCCACTATGTGCCAAGCCCTAAGTCAAAGCACCGTGTGTTACGTCGTTTAGTCTTCAGACATCTGTATGGAGAAGTTAAGAGAGAATTATCTTGACAGAATTTTCTGTAGTCACCTTTTGAATAAACTCTTTTAAGTACAAACTACTTCAGTCAGTTTCTTTCTGCTATGACTTGATCAAAAAGGCTTTTATGAAGACCACTTGTAGCCTCCATCTTGCTAAATCCAATAGTTAATTCTCAATCTTTGTCTTACTTTCCTGTGAATAACATCTGAAACAGTTAATCATTCCTACCTCCTTGTAACACTTTTATTACTTAGAGGCTGTCACACTCTTCTGATCTTCTACCTCATCGACGACTCCTTCTCAATCTCCTTTGCAGGTTCCCTCTCTTCATCTCACCTCTTAAGGTTGAGGTAGCCCAGCAAACGGGATTGGATTTATCTAAATGGGGTTGTTCTTTATCTACACTCACTCCACAGTGATCTCATCCAGTCTGATATCGTTGCTTTATATGCAATCTTATAATTTTACAACTTCTAAATTTATATATCCATCTCACACCTTTCTCCTAAGCTCTAGACATTTACGACCCAGGCTTACTTGATATGTTCTTTTGGATTTTAAAGGACGTCTCAAACTTACTGTGTTCAAAACTGAATTGCTAATCTTCCACCAAAACTTTCCCTATCTGCAGTCTTTTCTATCTGTTTTTAGCAGCTCTGGCACTCCAGTTGCTTAAGCCAGAAATCTTAGTCATTCTTAACTTTCTCTTTCTCTCACATTCCATATTAGCAGATCTTATTTATTCTTCCTTCAAATATATTCAGAATTCAAACGCTTCTTACCAAATCACTGGTCTTCCTGTTTCTACCCTTGCTCATCTTTAATCTATTCTCAACAGATCAGCCAGAGTGATTCTTTTAAAACTTAAGTCATATCATGCCATTCCTCTTCTCAATAGTCTTCATTGGCTCTTCATCCCTCAGACTAAAAGCTAAAGTCTTTAAATGGCCTAACCAAGTTCTATACCATGTGTGCTGAAGTCACTGCCAATTTCGAATCCTGTTAATCTTCACGTGTTTATTCTACTCCATTCACAATGGCTTTTTTGCTGCTCTTGGACAATGCTGGGTGTCCTTCCACCTCAGGACCTTTGCACTTGCTGACTCTTCTGCCTGTAATATTCTTTCTGCAGTTTTCTTCGTGTCTGATTTTTTTTCTCTCTCTTCTTTCAGGCATTTCCTCACATGTAACTGACAAGAGTGTGGCGTCCAGGGCCATACTATTTGAAAATATAAATTGCTCCTTATCCCTGCACTCCTTATCTTCTTCTCTGCTTTGTTTTTTCCCATCCACTTTTTACCACCTGACATATTATATATTTTACTTATTTACACTATTTCTCCCTTTCTTCCTGACAGCAATAATATCCATTTAGTTTACTGCTATATCTCCTATGCCTAGAAGAGCCTGGCGCATCATATGTGTGAATGAGGGAAGAAATGCTGAGTGACTGCTTGCTTAATGCTATCATGATGGAAGGTTCTATAGAGCAAGAATTCAACTTTTGTTCCAAAAACAATTTACCACTAGAATCATTTCAAGACTAACTAGAAATCTACATGGAACATAAACAGTGAATAAACATGATCAATATTTAAAGAAAGCATGAAGTTTTCAAATATGGGTTTTCTAACAGCTGAAAGCAGTGATTTTTTTCTTTTATCACATAACTTCATAATATTAATAATAATGTGTGCATTATTATATATGCTAATATTTTTCATATTTCACACAAATTGGTAGAATATTTCATAACCATTGTAATGGCTGGAATAGTGTCTGAAAAAAATTCATGTCCATCTGGAACCTCGGAATGTGACCTTATTTGCAGATAGGATCTTTGCAGATATAATAGTGAATATGAGATCATACTGAATTAGGGTGAACCCTAAATGCAATGACTGGTGTCCTTATAAGGGGAGGAGTGGCAAAGAGAGACAAACAGGAACAAGACCATGTGAAAATGGTGGCAGAGATTGGAGTTAATGCTGCCACAAGCCAAGGAACACCTTCTAGAAGGTGGATGAGGGAAGGAAAGATTCATCCATAGAATCTGAAGGGAGCATGGCCCTGCTGACAATCGATTTTGGACTTCTATCCTCTAGAACTACGAGAAAATAAATTTCTGTTGTTTCTAAGTCACTAAGTGTGTGGTAATTTGTGATGGTAGCCCTAGGAAATGAATACAACCACTAATGGCTATTTTTAAAATGTTCCACAGTCATAAAAGTAAGGGGAGAGTGAACATATGACTTGTCCTAAATCACAAAGTAATTCAGTCACCATACTGAAGGTGATATTAAGAAGTCTTCATCCCTGGTTCAAGATACTGTCACAAATATGCTTCTCCATCTTTCTAACTTAAATATCAGGATAAAAATAAAATATTTTAGAGTTCTATGAAGATATGGACACATATTTCAGAAAATCACCTATGCTAGAAAAAAACTTAAATATTGAGAATATATAAACTTTTACCAGCTTATATAGGCAAGTGGCTGGAATGATTATTATATTTCATAATTTGAAATTCTGCTTCTCATGACAAAAGAGGCTACAAATGAATTGGAAGCTCTATTGTAATATGTACATGTAACTATAGTAGGTATGCAGATTAAAACTTACTAGTATGGATCACTCAGGGTCATCTGTGAAGTGGCCTCATTGATAGAATTTGTATTATGTAACATTTTAGAATTGGTACCTATATGACAAAGAGAAAATTAAAAGAATGATGTAAAGACAGTCGTTGAGTTTTAGAACTAGTAACAACCTTAGGAATATCTAGCCTAACTATATTTTCAAATTTTCTCAATGATATAGAATACATTTTTCAAATAAAATCTTATGTCAGTACAATTTTTCGATCAATCAAATATAGAACTTTTATGTGTAAAGGAGGGGTTAGTGGGGCATAGCCTTTCTTTTTTTTCCTAACAAGGAAATGGAGATCCAAGGAGAGCAATCAGTTATCAAAGTTAGACAAGTACTAAAGGCCAAGCCAACCTAGTGCCCTATTTAGAAATTACAGTGACCATGAAAGGGCCTGTACAATTTGCACCCTTGGTTTTGGCCTCATGAGTTTCATAATGTCTCTTCCTGAAATGAATCATTATCGTTACATGTGCTGTACCAAGTATCATTAAAAGTTACTGGTATTTACCAATATTTACCCCAAATCCATTAATACAGTATTTTTGATGTACTTTGGTGGGATATATTTTATAGCTCAATTACTAACAATTCATTGATGATTTCTGCAATCCCAAGCTTAAGATAATGCATTTCTCCTCTCAATTCACGTAATAACTTATCTAAACTTCTTCCATTATAGTCTCTTTATTTGTAGGCTATTTGTGTGTCAGTTTTTTTTGTTGTTGTTCTTATGGGGGCACTTTGTATTTCAGGACTTAAGATCCATCTGTGACTCGGGAAATCATCTACTGAGTGTCTTTCATACAGCAGGTACAGGACCAACATTTGGTAAATGAGTAAACTTTGATCTGGTTTGGATATCCTTTCCTACTTTTACTTTATAGTGGTTCTTTGAAGATTTTTAGGTTGTCTTTGCTATTCACATGCCTACCGGGTGGGACGAAATGAGCAGGACCATATAAAGATGACTTTGTCTTATCACTTGACTTAAAATGTCTGGTAGAGTCTGCTGATGACTCTCGTGAACACTGTGTGCCCTCAACAAATATTTGTTGAATGAACATTTGTAATAGGTCTGCATTTCAAAGTGGAAGAATAATTTGAGGTTACCAATGATTTATAGACTTGACTTTGGCTAGTTCCTGAAATTATCTTGACATTGTGCTTTTTTCTTTGAACTGTCTTGCCGCCTTGATCTTCTTCTCCTTCCAATCTATTCTCCACACGGATGGGACATAAATCTTCCTGAAACACTACTTTGATGCTGTTACTTGCCTGCTCAGTGTCCTTCAATAATTTCCAACTAATGGCAGCTCAAAGTCATAACTCCTTAGTCTGGCACTAGAGGCTGCCTAAAGTCTGACCATAACACAAAATTCTAGTCCTAGCTTTAAATGCTTTACTAAATATTTAGTGTATAGTGCTTAACACATGGACTTTAGTGTGAGAAAGATATGCATTTTGATCTTAAGTTCTTCATTTCCTAAAGATGTGACCTTGTACAATTCATTTGCCATTGTGAGCCTCAATTTCTTTTTCTTGAAAATAGAAATAATGACCACATCTACTTTCATTCCTTCCTTCAGTAAATATCTACTGAGTGCCTACTATGTGCTAGGCGCTTCTCTAGGCACTGGATAAATTGATAAACAAAACACACAAAATTATTTTGGAGCTTGCATGCTAGAGAGGAGGATAGACAATAACTAGAATAAATGAATAAACTATAGAGTAGGTTAGAAGGTACAAGTGCTATGAAAAAAATATGGATAAGGACTATTAAGTATTGGGAAGAGGTGGCAGTGAAGAGGAATGATGGGAATCATTCTTGGAACAACTGAAGTATTCTTCCTGCCTTGCTTTCCAGAAATCATAGAGCTACCAGGAGAATTCAGATTTTAGAGATAAAACTGATTCAAGCTTCCTATTACTTGTTTTGTCAGAAGGTCCTAGGGAATTGGAGTATGTGTAGGAAAAGAAGTTGGTTTTGACAGTTTAGTCTTCCTAGGTATTTATAATGTAAAATAGTCTAGATGAAGGAAAAGTGAATGTTTTTTTTCTTACGTGATGAGTGAGAAACTTTTGGAATTTTTGATTAGGGTGCTATATGGGTATCATTATTATAAAGAATAGAAAATATTTCATACCGTTTGCTGCTTTGCATATGACTGTCTTTGCTATTTTCTTTATATTTGTGTATATATACACAAATTAGAGAAAAAACGAAGAATTTGGGCAAAGTGTTTATTCTGAATCTTAATTCAAAGCAATATACAGCTTCATGACATTATTAGTTTTCCTCTGATTATAATCCTGCCATGGCATTCCTTGGCAATAGATTAAAACCCAAATTCTTAATATGCTTTCAATGCTGTGGATCATTGGTTCTTAATACTAGATGCACACATTGGGTTCACCTGGAGCGCTTGAAAACAAATGCTTGTGTTTGACTACCACTTCCCGTTCCTCTACTGATACAATTGGCCTCTGGTGGGGCCTAGGCGTTGGTGCTCTGTGAAATTCCTCAGATGATTTAATGTGCAGCCTGGCTGGAGAACCATTGATTTGAATGATCTAGCCCTTGTCTCTCTCTCCAACCTCATCTCCTTCGGTTCTCTCCATAACTTACCTTTCTCTGCACACATTCCCCAAGATGGCAAGTTACACTCCTATTAAGGCCTGTGCATTTTCTACTTTACTCAAAATGCTTTCCCCTAGATGCATTCATTTAGCATTTCAACAAATATTTATTGATCAACTCCTCTCTCTGCTGGGGATAAAACTGGAAAAAAAATTATTAATGTCTCCTACCCTGGCTCCCTCTTCCTTATCATTAAAAGATTCAATTTACATATCAGATCCTATGCACCTTCTCTGACATTTCAGTCTAAACTATTCTGCATCTCCTTTCTTTGTTTTAATTTCATCGGTCTTATTTTGTTATGTACTCTGGATTTGTCTTATCTATTTATGTGTTATTGTATCTCCCACCTTTAGAGCATATCTTCTATGAAGATGAAAATTTTATATTTCATCTAGCATTTCATCCTCAGTGCCTAGAAGAGTATTGGCTATTCTATAGTATTGGAACATGGTATCAGAACATAGTTGGTACTCAATAATTAATCAATCAATTGTATAATGTTATTAAATCTGGACTCTATAGTTCTTAAACTGAATCTTATTTACCATGAAGCTATTAAAGCATAAACTTTAAGGTCCTGTACAATCAGGAACTATTTTCAATTTTGTATTCTTTGTAAAGAGATCCTCCAAAATTGATAAGTTTCAAGTCTTATAAAACCTGGACAATCTTCTATACCTAAACTACATTTTCTTCCAAGCTAATCAGGTATTAATTTGTCAGAATAATATTTGTATTACTCTAATTAATCAAGTAAAATAATTCTGCTTTAAAGAACAGACTGTGTTATAATTATGTGAATTGAGTGAATAAAACATTTGGAACCCATAATAAATGTTTGAGATAATAGCTCATTTTGGAAAATAAGAGGAGCTCATTTTAGCTTTTATTGCAAAAACAGGTTTTTCTGTCAGTCTTCAGTGTTAGGCTATTTATAGCAAGTTACCTAGTAAATATATTTAATTCCATACTATTAAGTAATGAATTGCTGCAGAGCATTTGATGTTTGCATATTTTTAGAACATTTTTGGTAAAAAATGAATAACATGGAAATATATGAATTGGCAATCTTCAATGCTTGATTGAAAGTGATGTGAAATTAGACTTAAGAACATTTATTGATGTGAATGTACATTTAAAATAAATTAGAGCTTTAGTTAGAATAAAATATTGAAATAATTCCATCTAATGAAGTTTTTTTAAGGGCGTGAACCCTGCGTTCTGTAAGACTAGAGGGCATGGTAGCCTTAACGAAATTGATACGTCGTTTAAGTTCTTTTAAATATTGCTCTTTTCAATTTGAGGGAAGATTTTTCTTTGAGAAAGCCTTGAAAATAAGTATTTACTTGAAATAAAATCTCAAAGTGGTAAGCTGTTATTCAAGGCCCTCTGTAATTTGACTTAAATATTCCTTCCAGCGATTGCTTCTCCAGGCAGAGCGCTGCTGACTGTTCTTCAAAACCTGCATGATTCTTGCTGCCTTGTAGATTTGCTCATACTATTTTATATGTCTCGACTCACCTTACAACTCAAAGTGTGGCCCTTAAACCAGTAGCATTGGGATCACCTGGGAACATGTTAGAAAAATGCAGAATTTTAGGTCCCACCCAAACCAACTGAATTAAAATCTTTATATTAATGAGATTCCTGGAATATTCATATGTACATGAAAATTGTAGAAGTAAGGTCCAATTTTTGAAATTCTAACTTTTCTCCAAGATCACACTTATACCCCTACCTATTGAAGTCTTCTCTGAATCCTCTAGAGAAATATGATGTCTCAAACCTGGGAATTGTTGTAATTTTTGAAATATTGCCTTTGATTAACTGTTATTTGTGTGTCAGCTTCTTCCTTGAGGATACTATTCATGCCGAAATCATCCCCCAGCGAAATGGGGATTTCACAGATTTTCCAAAAATGTTCTGTCAGTAATTATATCCATGCTTCCCAGAACATTACAAATGGAGCACTGAATTTAATACAAAGTCAATTTCTCTGAGGTAAGAAGACAGATTATTGTCTATCAGCTTCCTAAGTTATTGTTGAATTGCTGGCATTCCTGATTCTCAGAGTCAGAAGCTTTCTGTCTTCTCCCTCCATGACTAAGAAAGTAATGGAGGAAAGGAATGCTGAAGAGACTCCTCCATTTTCATTTTGGCTGAGACCCTGTAGAGTTATGCTTGGATCATCATCTGTACTTGCAGTGAGCTAGCCTAGGCATGAATTCCTTTTTTGCCATCTTGCTTTGCCTGGCAAGTATGTTAACTTTCCAAGTCTTACTTTCTTTATCTGTTAAATAGGAATAATAACAATATAGTGATATACTACCTACTTCATAGAGTTGTTATTAGGATTAAATTTTGTTATATCCACAGAAAATCTTGCATAGTCCTTAGAATACACTGAACATTCTGAAATGACTATTATTATTGATATTATTTTGTTATTTTAAATCTAGGTTACTTCAGTGTAGCTATCCAAGGAAAGCTCATACAAAATTTCTTAAATAATTTAATTTATATTTACCTTCAGTAAATTACCCAAAGTCAATGGTTTTGAACTTTAAATATGGATATTTTCATGAATCTTGTCAGTAATTCAGCTAGCTAGACTTATTTAAATAATTTTCCAGGTTGCTGAGGGGCAAAGGATCAAAAATTAATGTAGCAATAAAGGCATCCTTGCTTTTGAACAGATCAATATCTGTAAGTGAATCAGAGGCACTTACAACTAAATATCCAGGAACGGATTAAAAATAGATTCGCTGTTGTTAGATGGAGTTAGGGATCTAAGATTATGATGTCTGTCAAAACTTAGTGACCTGAATACATATTCCTCTTCTACCATCCTCCCTTTCTGTAATGCTTGTCAATTTCAATAGGTATTAATTTGCCTGGATGCTTAAAAAGGTATTGAAGAGTTGAACTCTTTAATCAGTAATAGCTTTGAAAATACATGTGCAACTTGTAACCATTTTCTTGTAGAATCTTTATACATAACATCATATGTACAAATAAAATGTTTGTATGTATGATTCTAGACAGTCTTCAACCTTATTAAAGATATACTGAAGCTGGAAAAAAATAGAGAAGAGCAATTTCAGAATCTAAAATGAGGCTGATCTGCTTCCTGAAAAGAGACTAAAAAGATTCAAAGTTTTAAATTTGGTCAAAAGTCTATGAAAATCAAATGAAAGGTAGGTCATATTCTTCCCCAGATCCCAGATTATTACTTACTAATTCAACTGACAGAGACTCATGGAACTCTATTCTTTGCAAAACATTATGCCATGTGTGGGGATATGAGGGTGAACCAGAGAGTTCAGCCAATATGGAACATAAACTTGGAAAACATTATTGCATGTTGATTTGCAATTGTGATAAATACTTCTAATCCAATATGATATGACAGCTGTAAATGGATGACTTGTTCTTATCTCTGTCAAGGCCCTGGGGCAAGGAGGAACTGACAGATTTGAAGGTCTGAGAGAATGCTAATATTGCTGTAGGATGTAGACCAAGGAAGCTAATGGTGTGGTCAAATAATTCTAGGCTATATTAAGAGTTTTGCTTTTAATTTTAAAAGCAGTGGGACACCACTGAAGGATTTTAAACAGGGAAGCCCTGAAGTCATAACTAATTGCTATGTAAAAAAATAGATTAGAAAACCTGAAAAATGAATGGGAGAGAAGACCTGTTGGAAAGTTACTGCAGTAGCTCGGAAGAAGACATAGTGGTAGCTTGAACCAGTTTAGTGGTAGTTGAGATGGAGAACAGGAAGAATAGATAGATTTGAGAAAGAAAGCTTTAAGAAGAGTAATGGGTATAACTTAGAGACAGTTGGAAATTGTTTGGGAATGAATGAGAGGAATGTGGTCAAGATGAGTCCAGGTTTCCTTCTTGAGCTATTGTATGAGTGAGAGTGATCTTTGCTAAGAAAGTAAGTTTAGTCTTGGCTGTGTTGCACTTGAGGCACCTTTGAGAGATTCACGTAAGAGTGTTGAGTAGGCAGTTAGATACATGTTTCTGAAGCTTAGAGAACTAAGAGGCAAGTTTAAAATTTGAAAAGTATCATTTTAAGGCAAATGAAAGGAAATACTTCTGTACTCGTCATATAAACCTAGGAAACTTGTCATCTTACGTCTCTTGAAATGTGAGTGGGAAATAGAAGTAGGCTTCCAAAGGATTTAGATGCATGTAGTGGTTTGTAAGATTTCTTTCTCAGAGCTATAGGGCATCATGGAGGAGCCTCAAAGCACCTTGTGTATTGAGGAGGAGCTTGGGCATAGGAGGCCAAGCCCTCCACCTCTTTTTCAAAGAAAGGAGCTCTGCTTTTATCTCCTATGTAAGTTGCAATTTCAAATGATATTTTACTTTTAAAAGGATTTACTTTTTAAATTAAAAAATATCTACATGCATGGATGGAAATTATCTGATACATATTAAAGAATAGTGAGGAATCTCAGTTCACATGCCTAACATGAGGATGAAGTCATGAAGGGCAGCTACTCATACTTATCTCCCCAATTATCTCTTTAGAGACTAAATATTGGATTGGAAGGACTGTTCATTTGGTCTCATGCAAAATTATTTTCACCGTTGTGAGAGTTTTGGAACATAATTTTCAAAAACAATGAGGCAAAAGTTGCTCAGTTCATAGTTTCGTATTGCGAGTTTTGCCTTGTGACCTGAGGTCAGCAATTCACTGAACCAGATAATCTCCTTTCAGCTGCAGATTTTTTCTGGTTGTATGGAATACAGACTAGTGGTCCATATCCAGTATTCCTCTCCTTGAAATGAGATAGCCTGAGATATATTTTGTTTTGCTAGTTATTTTTTCTACAGTCTTATTATTAATTTACTGTATATAGATAGATTTTCTTTTTGGTGAGGAAGGTTGGCCCTGAGCTAACATCTGTTGCCAGTATTCCTCTTTTCACTTGAGAAATATTGTCTCTGAGCTAACATCTGTGCCAATCTTCCTCTGTTTTGTATGTGGGACGCTGCCACAGCATGGCTCGATGAGGGTGTGTAGGTCTCTGCCCAGGAGCCGAACCCTTGAACTGCCAAAGCACAGAGTGCTAACTTAACCACTACGCCACTGACTCGGCCCTAATTTACTCTATGTTTTATTATGCCTATTACTGTAATGTCATTTGCAGGATTAGTGAGTAGCCTTGCCCTTTTTCTTGCAATGAAGGACAAATAATAACCACACACAAAATGCCCCTCTACTGCAGGAACTGAAAAGTTATAATTTCAGTTTTCTGATGCTCCTTCAAACTGACACTCAACTCTAACAAATGTGTTCTGGGAGAAGTTAAAATTTTTTCTTTTATATTTTACTGCAATCCACAAGAACAAGCACAGTTTCAACATTGATCATTTTTAGGCCAGTGAAACGTTAGGAATCAAAGTGATGAGCTCAGAGGCAAGTTATACTGTGGAATTAAACTTTATGATTCATTTGCAAGGATGAAAACGTACTTGGCTCATCTTAGTAAGTAAATACTGCTAAATTTATTTAAATATTGATCTGTTTTCAGTGGAAAGATTAAATGAATTTCAGAATGTGGAAGTTATAAGTGTATGCAAAGCATTTTCTACTGTGATACAAATGCAGTGCAGTTTCACTTTACAAGTCTGTAAATAGGTTGCTGATAACTGCAAATTCTGTCACAAGTTGTAACGATCATCTATCACTAACTTGGTATGTTAAAGTCAGTGTTCCTAAGAAAAAATAGCGACAGGGATAGATTAGTTTCTGCCTAGCATCTGCCAGTGCAGATAGTTACCTCATTTTATAGGTGAGAAGCTTAACTATCTTTAGCATGTAATATAGGGCCTATTCTGAGATCCACTCTCTATTTTCTTTAACAAGTGACATGATGAAGCTATAACTTCTAATCTCACTGTCAGAGATAAGTTGAATGATGTTAACCAAGCCTCATGTTTTATTTCATTTTTCAAACTGGTTTGTAGATGATCATATAAATGTAACTTTATTTAAAAAAGAAAAAAAAGATTCCAGATGACTGTAGTTTTTAATCTGCCTGGAGAAAAAAAAGTATAACTTCAAAAAAAGTTTTGGTATTTTCTGTACCAGGGTGGTACTGGGTATATTGAAGATGCTGAGAATTTTTGTCAGCATTTGAAGAGAAAAAACAAGAAGAGTAAAATTACTTAATTTATTGAAAGGAGAACAATTTCTATCTGTAAATAATTTGTGTGAAAATAGGATATATTTTATGAAGTTAAATTGTCAGAAACATAAAAAGCAATCTTGATGTGTGTCTTTTCTATTTATAAACTAGTTTTTTCGCTTATGTAGAGAGTGTAATTTGGTATCAACAGAGTGTAGTGAAATTTGCTGTACTTTATTTTTTGTGGGGGGAATATAAACGTTACTTTAATCTTTACCCATTCTGAGCTGAGATAGAACATCCAAAGAAATCTGATGCAGGTTATTATATTGGCTTAGAAAAATACAATTATTTATGGCATTGAAATATTAGCTCCAAATTATATAATTTTAAATAAGATAATGGTTTTCTGTTTTTCTCTTAAAAAAGTATCTCAGTAATTTCTATCTAAAAGTTAAGATAACTCTTAATCAGGCTAATATTGATATTTGTTTATCAAGTCTGTAAGTATGAGAAACTACAACTTAGACTATTCACTTAAAATAATGTAATTTAATTCCCTTCCTCCTCTTTCCCTCATTTAATTTTTGGGATGGTTAAGGCTATCTGATAAAGCTGTCCTGTGACCATGCACTGAAGTGTTCAATGGATGGTTTATGTTTACAATAATGAAAGATTTAGGCTTTAAACATTCTCTCAAAATGATTTCCAAATATGACAAACTAAAATGAGAGTTCATTTGCATAATAAAATAGTAAGAAAGAATTTGAGTGTAATTTATTTCATTGCAACCCTTTATGTCCTTGGCATTCTGTTTTAATTTTTAACACCCATTTAACATGTGGCAGTGTGTATGGTCTAAACGAAATGAATGTATTTCATCTTGTGCCCTTTGTGATGTGACATACTAACAGTTTCAAGAAAGATGATGTCACTTACCTTGTTCCTTTTAGAAAAAATGTTGTGCTTCTTCCTAAAGGAAAGGAAATATAACATGAGAATAAAACAGGTAAATGTTTAATGGTATCACAGATCTGCAATAAATTTTACTGGTTAGCTTAAGGAAAGATCTATCATATTTGATTATAGCTGTCATCTTTAATTTTAAAGTTTTATTTTTTACAATAAAATGCTCTTAAAGGAAATCCATTGAATGCTAATTTTCTATTTATAGGAGGTCCAGCTTTAAAAGTTTAATGAAATACCTAATTCTTAAACTCTATTGTGGTCAGGGATGATTTCCAATAATATAACGCTTTCTTTGAGGTCTTTTGTGTCAGGATTTATGTGGAATTTGAAATAAAAACATGGAGGCCAGGCTTATGGAAACCTTAAATTATTTTTGTAATTGACTGCTTAGGTCATCAGCAGTAGTTAACATGTGGAACACAATCACGATGGGTGCAGTCTTGTCTTCGATACTTGCAAGTGATTTGGAGGCTAATATGATAAAGGGTGCTATACTAGCTCCATAAGACTTTGATAGGTTAAAGGCACCCAGAGAAGTCAACATTCCTGTATATCTGAAAAGTGAAATTTAGAGAAACACGATTTCTATTACCTTTAATATTACTTAAATCTTATTATTTGAATTACATAAATTTCAACATTTTGTTTTCCATGAGATATATTGCAATCTTTTGAAAGCCACATGGTGAATTACCCACGAGTCAGTTTTTTTTCTTTAATAAGCTTTATTGAAGTGTAATTTGTAAACAATAATATTCACCAATTTTAAGTGTGCATTATGATGAGTTTTGACAGATGTATACGGTTGTATAGTCACCAATGTGATCTTCTCCCTTCCTCCCAGCCCCTGGAAATCACTGATCTGGTTTTGGAACTATAGTTTATTGTCCAGCATATCACTGATACTCCTGTTTACATTATTGGTTTTTTCCTCTCTTTGTTTCATTTTGGATAGTTTTCATCACTATCAAGTTTATTAATCTTATCTTCTGTAGTATTAAATCTGCTGTTAATTCTTTCCAGTTCATTGTTCATTTCTATTATTGTGTTTTCCAACTCTGGAAAGACTTCTGTAATAAATGCACACTTTTTCAAATGACTATTCAGGATCAAATCCTATCTCTGATGTTTGAACTTAAAGTCTTTCATCTGTAAAAAGGAAAAATAGTTATATATACCTTATAGGATTAAATTCAATTATCTATGGATAGCCCTTAACCTTAAATAGTAAACTCTCAATGAGTACTAGCTATTACTTTTACTATTATTTAGTGTTCCAGTCTTATTAAATGCTGATTCTTAGATAACTAAATAAGATCATTATTTCTAGTTCTCAGTTAATAGCAGTTCTTTCCTCAGAAAAGGCCCTTGCTTCCTGTTAACTCTTCCTCCCTCTAAAGTAAGTTCAAACGTCAGTTTCTCTTGAGTTCTTTTGACAGCGTCCCACCCAGACTCCCCTTCCCACCCACCTTATACACAACATACCTTCTTTCCTGGTAGTTGAGATGTGTGAGGAATTCGTCTCCTGTTCACTTGGTGTTCCTCTTTTACATCAATTTCTAAATTAACTTTGATTTATTTATGAATTCCTTTCCTTTGGACCGGGAGCTCCTGGAGGAAGTGAGTTTTCATGTTATTTGTTGTATTTTCAGCACCAAACACAGTATCTGGCATAATGTTACTTAATACTGAAGGGCAATATACAAAAAGTAAACAAACTGTAGAAAAAGCAATTAACTTTTACATGCCATTTTTATTTTAGCAGTATGGACTACGTCTGCTTTGCACATTAATGGCCTTTTTTCCTACCTTTCTTGGCTCACTATAGAATATGGTTTATCCCAACAACTACTTGACATCACATGGAAATATGTCCTGACCTAATGTCTCCAGAAGACTTCCAGGCCTGTTTGCCTGATGCATTTCCCTGTTTCATTATTTATTAAAATGCTGTTCAGGAAGCTGGATTTAGTGATGGTTTGCAGTGCTGAGTTTTTATTGGAAATCTTTGGCTGTATTTAGTTTCCTTGGTGTAAGTTGTTATGTGATCTCAGCACAGTTGTCCAGGTCAGAGCACTTTTGTACTTTTGTGGTAGTTCTAAAATCGGCCCTTGGCCAGATCATCAAGCATTATCCACAAGTAATGTGAAATAGCTAGGTAGCATTTCCAATGATGAGGTACTGAAACACAGAGCAGTAGCCCCTGGGAGCTAGCTTTCTCCTACTCTTTGATTCTGGCAATAAAAAGACAACTATATCTCTGTGACTTTGCCTCTTTTCCAAATCATTACCTTATATTTGATTTTTATAGTAAATAGCTTCCAAATATCAAGTGCTACATGCATTAATATGGAGGTTGGTTTATTCCGGAAGAATGTCACTTAGAGATTACAGTATTTTCATTTTGGCTTTGGACTTCCAAATCAGAGGAAAAGCATGCAATACTCAAAAGTATGTATTGTTTATTAAAACAAAAGAGAAAGATTGTTACTGTTCCAAATGGGATGGTCTAATTTTAATTATTTGTATAGTAATCACTAACTACTAGGATTACAATATTTTTGATCATATAACAAACATCAATCATATAAATACCAGGATTTGGTAATCACGCATTTGAAAATCACTAACATGGACATACTCTTGGCATCTCAATTTGAATTTACAGGCATTTACAATTTTAAAGTTGCTTTGGCATTTAGTGTTAACGCCTCCACCTCTAAAACCATTTACCTCAAGTTTATTCCAATCACTTGTGACTAGATTTTCATGTCTGAGTGGAAAACTTAGTGTTCTGTTCTAATGTTTTAAAAAGTAAAACACTCTTTAGGGGCCGGCCCCATGGCCGATTGGTTAAGTTTGCATGCTCCACTTCGGCGGCCCAGGATTTCTCCGGTTCGGATCCTGGGTGTGGGCGTGACACCACTCATCAGGCCATGTTGAGGCGGCATCCCACATGCCACAACTAGAAGGACCCACAACTAAAAAAATATACAACTATGTACCGGGGGCTTTGGGGAGAAAAAGGAAAAATAAAATCTTAAAAAAAACCAAAACACCTTTTAATTGTGGAAGCCTCTAAAAAGAGTTTAGCACGGCCAAGGAATTAAGGCTATTTTGGATTTAGCCAGGTGGATGAAGGGGAGAATTATAAGAGATAATTATGGAAGTTAGGCAAGCGGCAGCTAATGCAGGGTCTTCCAGGTCCTGGCAGAACGTTGGATTTTATCTGAAGTACTGTGGGAGCCATTGAAGAATATTAACGAATATTAAAGAATAATAAGGAAGGGCATGAGAGGGAAATTACATAATTAGATTTATGTTGAAAAAAATCTCATTGTGCAAATTGTTTGGCAATTAGGTTGGAGGGAGATAGGAGGAGAAACAGGAGGACCAATAACTCTTCTACCACAGGAGTCCAAGAGGAGAGAGGAAGGTGGTTTAAACTTAAGAAGAGGAAATGGAGATGGAGACAAATGCATGGAGCTGAGACACATTTATACATAGAATGAACAAGTCTTGATAATACTTGGGATCTGAAAGATGAAGGAGTGGGAAGAATCAGGATGCCATCTAGATCTCTGGTCTAAGCAATGTATAAATGCAGAGGTCATTCAACGAAATTGGACAAACACATAGGGAGAGGAATTGTTTAGGTGTAAAATAAAAGAGAGTTCTTGTGAAACCAGAGTTTGGTGTTGGCTATTAGATTTGAGTGGCTCATAATCCATCTGAGTGGAGGTTTTAGGTAAGTGGCTGAAAAATGAATCTGGGCTTAGGGAAGAGGACCTTTGCTGCTTCTACCTTGGAAACAAAACAAATACTTAGCAAGATGAAGGTACGTATGTAGGCACTAAAGGGGATAAATATTATTATTAACCCTTGGATTGTAGATCTCACACTTTAATTGGAGAAATTAAATGTGTATACACATGTTTAAATGTTTCCAGGATAGAGCCTATTCTTGTGCTTATTGTAGGGAATTGGGGCATGTTAGCTCATGCCAGAGTAAGACATAGCGATTATATTAGTGTAAGGTATCTTTGGAGGAATTATACTACAGAAGTAGGTGCTGACAGATGACCTCAAAGACTTGGCCTTGTGGACTATCATAGGAATGGAATTTGTCACTTAATTTCCTTGACATGATACTAGATGGAATGGAACTCACTCTGAGTTTGGGGATAATTGACTTCAAGCCAATGGAAATGTATTCTTTGTAGAGAAGGATGTTATGGAATCATTCATTTGTTTTGGTGACCAACTCTCTTGCGTCTTTTGCAACAGAATTAAATGGAAAGGATTGGCCATATAAAAAGAGTTGTAATAGTAAGGGCTCTCTGGCAATCCATAAAGTCAGCATTAAGCTACTTAAGAACATTGTGGGGAGGAGCACTGTGAAATAGAAATTTAAAAATACAGGCAATGTTGGAATAAGCACTGGCAGTGATGTTTAAATTGGCTGGCATTACGTGATTATGGGAAACAAGGACATTAATGGCTCTCTTGAGTAATATGTATCCACCCCTATCCTTGAGGAAATCTTAAAAATTTGATAGGATGATGAGGACCTAAAGTCCTAATATGTAGTAAAGTCTACATATTTTAAAAAAATCTTTGAGTTGTTTATTTATTAACTTTTTACTAAACTCAGGTGACTAATCAAAATGAGAAGTGTGATTTATGCATAAATCAGGAAATATATTGAATCAAAAAAAGTAAATGCCAGAGATGGTAGTAATAAAGGATTATGTCCTCTTCCTGTGAGAATCATCATGTTAGATTTAAACTGAACCTGAAAAGATGGAGTAATTGGGGCAGGCTCAGTGATGTGGTGGTTAAGTTCATGCACTCTGCTTCAGTGGCCCAGGGTATGCAGGTTCAGATCCTGGGCATGGACTGATGCGCTGCTCATCAAGCCATGCTGTGGCAGTGTCCTGCATACGAAAAGTAGAGGAAGATGGGCACAGATGTTAGCTCAGGGCTAATCTTTCTCAGCAAATGAGGAAGATTGGAAAAAAAGAAAAAGAAAAGAAAAGAGAAAAAGGATAGGGTAATTCATGTCAAATTTGATTAATCCTGGACATGCTGCATGCTTGCAATAATAGATAGAGGTGCAATTATGGAGTAACAGTTAGATATTATTGTAAAAATATTTTGACCAGTGCATTGAGAATACCTGAATCCTCTCCTAATCAAAGTTTCCAAGAAATTTTCTAAGGAATTAATGCATAGTGATTCAAAGTAATGTCAAAGTAATACTTTACGAAGCTAGATTTGATCCTGTTAAAAAATTCCATTATCTGATATTTTTGGCCTTAATCTAGAATCAAAGTACAGAGATGGGTCTGCATTGCATATTTCAAGCTCTGAGTATAAACTTCTCAAATCATATCCCTCTATTGCTTGAAAAGGCCACATCCTTTGGGGCCAGAAGGAAAGAATTAGAAAGTAGGAACTACTTAGTCTTTGCCTGATTATTTATATGCCTTCCTCTAAGGCATCAGTTATTAAATATATGTGGCCCTATTAATGATGAAAACCAAGCCATTTATTTTTCCCTTTTAGAATAGCTTGCAAGAAAGTATGGAGACGAAGTGAAGAGGACTTCCTTCTCTTTGAAGCTAACTGATGGGTAGAAATTGGATTTCTATAAAGGTGTAGAAGAGTATTCTTGGCAAGGTGGATTGTGTGAGGAAAGGATATGAGTGTGGCAAAGCCCAGGTTAATTTCAGGGAGAGAGTGAATATCACAGAGAACTGCTTGTTGACTATTTTCCATATCTATTCACACTACAAAATACTGCAGCAGTAAAAAGATGCACAACCCTTTTCCTGCCCTCATATGTCTTGGGAATTTAGTTAGAAGTGTTAGGCAGTGAAAGATATTGATCGAAGTGATATTTTAAGGCATATGATCTGCAAATGCATGAAATTTTGGACAAAGAAAAGACTAGAGGTAAATAAACTTGTCAGAAGACAATGGTATGAGTTCCAATATGAGAAGGATATATTTACTTGCAGAGATAAAACAAAAAAGGATGAACAGTATATTGAAATATGCTCACTGAAATGGGGCAATACATCAGAGTTTAATTTTTCTTGATCTAGAGGAGACATACAATTGATAACATAATAACTAGCATTTATTGAAGGCTTCCGGTGAACGGTTCTGTATAGCACAAGTGTTATTTAATCTATCTGTAGGTTGATGCTTCCCCCACCTCTCTTTTTCAGATATAAAAAAATTAAGGCACATAGAGGTTAAATATCTTGCTCAAGATCAAACAATTAGTAAATGGTGGAGCTGGCATTCTAAATGAGGCAGCTATCATTTAAAAAAGGTGCAGAAGAGAAAAAGATGTAAGATAGATGGCAGGTTGTCACATAAGAGTGAGAGAGAAGATATATGTACCAAGAGTGTGTTCTCTGTATTACAATTTGTATTTATAATATTTTTCCATGCTTAATTATGTGGACTGCCAATGTTAGATTCCTAAATCTCTTGGTATAAGGCATACTTATAATAAATAAATAACTAATATGCACTTTCAGTTTCTTAGAAATAAAGTCTTTTCACGTTTAATGTAGAAATGAAAATGAGTCATTGGAGGATGATAAATTTTGGAGATTCTTGTTACAAGAGAATTAGGCTCCCTTCATCATATTTAAAAAATATGTTTCAGAGCCTGGTCTGACATTCATTACATATAGTAGTGTTACTTTGGAAACAAAAGAGTAGGTTTGAGAATATGGAATGATAAATATCCCAAAGCAGTGCTAGAAACAAGTCTAAATGAATAATCTAATGTGCGCTTTTCTAGCCATACAGCTTACAAAGCAGAACTAAAAACTTTCTTCTGCAACTTTGAGCTAGTTCAGACTAATATTTTAGAAAATTGGTGTACAAATGGTGATAGCTATTTTCTCAACATCTGATGAGCAGACTGAAACACAAAATTGGCTCTTAGCCTAAAACTTAAGTACTTTGTAAGAAGGGAAAACAATTGAAGCCAGCAAATCAACTTCCATTTGGGATGGGTGTGCAAGGTTCTGACTAAACTCACTTGTAGTAACTTTCAAATCTCTGGGGATGTGTGTTCACTTGACCTTTGGGAAATAGAACAAAGAGAAGCAGGGCAGCTTTCTACAAAACCATCCTCTGAGTTTCACTGAGCAAAAACTTCTCCAAGATACTCAAGCAGAACAATTACCACATAAATTTCAGAGAAATTGAGGCGTAATTGGAAGGAGGACAGAAAAATTATTTCATAATATTGGGAATAATGTACAACTCATTCCAATAAACCATTGGCTGGGCCTGGACTGTGGTGGGACAAAGACCCTAAGAAGGAGCTGACTCTTGGCTGAATATAAAGGCTGAGGATGGAGAGGCCTGAGAATAAGCCTGAATGGGAAGGCAGAGTGAGACCAAGAGTCCAGCAGGTCAACCCAAGTCAGATAGATTATGAAATGTGAAGCTGGACTGAAGGATGTGGGCAAGAGGCAGAGGAGAAAGAATGAACTTTCTCCTGAGGTCTCAGTCAGGGCGGAGACTGGGCAGAGGAGTGTACAGAGCATTTCTCCCTGAGACTGGGCCTTCACTCTTCAAAGAATGAACTAGCATTAAAGCCCTGTTGGACTACCTTAGAAGAAGAGAATAAATTTGGTGTAGTTCATGCTATTGAGGGGCTTATAACTAGGGGAGGACATAGGCCTATGAGCAAATAATTATCATATAATGCATTAAACAGAGACAGTGTTGCGTGGTGGTTAAGGGGGTGGGCTTGGCCTGTATTTGATATCTGCCACTTCTGGCTATGTTAATCTTGAGAAATTATTTGTTTCAAACTTCCATTTTCATTTCCTTAAATGTGGGTAATAATACTACTAATATTATTGGGCTGTCGTTTTGGATCAGTGGGTTGAAGATCATCAAACACTTCTACTTTACTAGGGACAGCATTGGATTTAATGGCAAAGATGAAAATAATGTGGGAGGCTGTGGCTTCAATAATGTGTTTGAAATAATGGGAGAGTGAAATCACATAAATGACATATGAATTTGACAATTGTTATCCTATTTGGGGGAACTAAACTTTTTAGAGAAATACTAATATCTGATTATTTTGTCCTGGAATTTGATAAATGAGTGAATTATCATGGCTATATTCTTATGCTTTCAATCTCTAAGTTCTTCTAAATAACTAAAGAAATATCAACTGCTGTGTTGATTTAAATATTTGAGTATCACGAAGTAAAAGAACTTGAAATGAAGTGGTAATTAGCAGTTCAGTGTATTTCAATATCCCATATGCATGTTTATAATTAGTGTGCTAAAATAACATACACTTGTTCATTTGACTAGTTTATAAGGAAAAAGTTCAAGCACAAACTGTGCTTTGATGAAAATAAAATAACAGTGAACGTCAGGAATGTTTAATGCTATTTAGAATGCACGTTGGAACCTACTTTAGTCTGTGGAAACATATCTGGAACTAAATGGAAGACGACTGAATACTTTACTACTAAATTATTAATTTTATATATAACTCATTGAGAAATACGTATATGGACAAGTTGGACTCACCCTGAACACTCAGTGGTCTGACTGTATAACTTGGGCTTCTAACGTCGTAGAACTGTTTGCCTCGTAATAGCAGTAGATGGTTCTGGAAGAAGTGTATCTCTTCCTAGTAACTCTTCTGAAAACAAAGTACATTTGTAATATATTGTTCTTGGTTATCATTTGAGTCTGGGAAAACATAACAGTACTCACACTTTTTTTTCTATTTTAGAAAAGGTGGAATAAAAAAGCAGAAAACTCATGGTAGCACTAAGAGTGAAAAAGTACGTGCGCTCTAAGTGCTGCCTCGTCACCCATGCCTGTTAGCAAATTAATTATTTTCCTCAAGGCCAATAGCAGTAAATTAATTTTCATGACTGTTTTTCTTGCACATCTTGTATCTTTTCCTAATATTCAATCTTCTTCCTTCATTATGACTTTAAAAGCTTACACATGTCTACTTTATAAGAAAATATACTGTGAAATCAGACATGATAGAGTCTAGGGAAGCATTTACTTAATTAGGAAAGATTAGCCCAAGCTTTTCTTTACAAAGTAATTCTGAGAAATTCAGAAGGTGCTATATGTATGACTAATATATTTTGTATTCTTACCAGGTGTGAAAAGTCAATTTATAAATACACACAAAAAATTTAGAAAATTCCAACACCAAAGTGTTATAACTGTTAGATATTTTAATTTACTATATTTAGCAACTATAGATATTTGCTATAAATTAACTATCCAGTTCACTCTGAATAGAAGTATAAAAGTTTTAAAATGGCTATCAATTCACTAAATAGAACAAATTAAAATATTAGTATTAACTTGATATACTGAATTGATCATAACAGCTATATTAGTAAAATTAGCAAATGATTTCTTCCAACATTCACTGTAGAAGCCAGTATTAATATGATCAAATTCTATTAACATATTAGAAGATATGCTACAAACATGCAGAGATTTTGTAGTAATGGTCTTTATTCTCTTACTTTTCAAAAAATGTGTGTAAGGGCTGGCCTTGTGGCCAAGTAGTTAAGTTTGCCTGCTCTGCTTTGGCGGCCCAGGATTTCGCCAGTTCAAATCCTGGGCTTGGACATGGCACTGCTCATCAGGCCATGCTGAGGTGGCGTCCCACATACCACAACTAGAAGGACCGACAACTAAAGTATACAACTATGTACTGGCGGGATTTGGGGAGAAAAAGCAGGAAAAAAAAGATGTGTAAGCCCATTGTGTGTAAAAAATGTGTGTAAGCCCAAAAAATGTGTATAAGCATACACGATTATACTTTAATTACTTAGAATAAAAGAAACGTTTTCTTATTAATGACTCATGTATTTTCAACAAAACATGTTTTTTTTTTTTAGTAGTGTTATGAAATATCACATCATCTAAGAAAGTTGAAATCTCTAGTGGAATGAACCCGTATGTTTCTAGATAAGATAAAGAATGTTGTCATGGATACCCCTTAGTTTAGTATAGACAGTTTTGGATTATTTTCTTATACAGAAATTGTTTATCAGTTTTTGAATACATTAGTTATAAACATTTGCATCTCTATATTGGATTTTTCTGTTCTTTTAAGTTGATTTATATATTTAATAATTTTAAAACTCAAATAATGAGAACTTGGTTAAAATGTGTAAATCAACTCTTTTTTTGTTTTTTTTTTAAAGATTTTATTTTTTCCTTTTTCTCCCCAAAAAGCCCCTGTACGTAGTTGTATATTCTTCATTGTGGGTCCTTCTAGTTGTGGCATGTGGGACGCTGCCTCATTGTGGTTCGAACCAACGAAACACTGGGCCGCCTGCAGCGGAGCACGAGAACTTAACGACTTGGCCACGGGGACAGCCCCTTTTGGTTTTTGTTTTAAAAAAATTTTAAACAACTCAAGTCCCTTTAATTAAAACGTTTTATTTTATGTTTACTTTTCTAAGCTCAGTTCTGTGTCAAATATACAAGTAAACACCAACTGCAGCTTCATTTTGAAACCAATGAGGGTTATGTGTAAATTAATAAGAATAAGACACTGCAGTTTCTCTCAAGGAGCTTAGAGGCAACTTAGAAATATTTTCAGTTATTTCATAACTGACATTTTAATTTTATTTTAATTGTGTTCAATACAAAAGTCTTATCTACCTTTGATTTTTTTCATAGGACTATTCCTAATCATTAGTAGTTTACTATAGAGTATCCAAATAAAGTATTAAATTTCCCCAATATACGAAAGTATTCATTATGGACCTGACTTTACAAGATGGAGGTGAACACAATACATTGAGAAATTAGTTTCTGACAGAACATGTAAGTTAACATAAATATGGGTGAGACTTTCTTACTACAAATTATAAACTGATCTCTCAGTGTCTTTATTGGTCTGTACTATCTCAATGGGTCCTTAGATCAGTATTTACCTCTGATGGTACCAGTGCCACAAAAATTGATCTGCTAGCTCTCAATTTTTCTTTTTTTACAGATTGGCACTTGAGCTACTGTCTGTTGCCAGTCTTTTTTCCTTATTCTTCTACTCAAAGCCCCCCAGCACACAGTTGTATATTCTAATTGTATGTTCTTCTGGTTGTGCTGTGTGGGACGCCACCTCAGCATGGCCTGATGAGCGGCGCCATGTCCGTGCCCAGGATCTGAACCGGTGAAACCCTGGGCTGCTGAAGTGGAGCAGGTGGACTTAACCACTTGGCCATGAGGCTGGCCCCTGCTGTCTCTCAATTAACTCTGATCATTGATGGGATGGGGGAGCAGGTATTAAAACTTTTTCATTGGTGAGGAGAATACTTTTAGCATAGTTATCTTTCAAATATGTATCTTTAATTGCAAAGAGAATAAATCTTTACAAATGCTAATAAGCAAACAAACACACTAGGTTGGATGGTGGCTTAGTAATATCAGCATTTAACATTATTTTATTGCTTACAAGGCTACAGCCTCAGAAAAATATTTAATCACTAAAGAGGGTATTTAAAGTTAGAAAGAATGGAATGACAAATTTAGTAATTTTTAATACAGGATTTACATAATATGCGGCTTTAGAATTCTATCACAGAGAAAAGCTGATCATATTCTGTGCATGTTTCATTTTTGATCTTATGTTTGCTGCTTTTAACTTCTGTGAATAATACTTATTTTTGGATCTTGTCTTTTTCAGTCGTATTAAATAATTACACTTTAAATTTATATCATGATTTTATTGAAAATGATTTAAGATGGTTGGTGAAATGGCTAAGTCATATTGATATTTATATACAAGCAGTAATTATTATCTTAGCTTTTAGGAGAGTAACAAGCAAGATACTCCTATATTATAGTTTTAGAAGTTCAATTATTTACTTACGTCATGGTTCTTTTTTGGTGTGAATTTTATTTTCAGGGTTATGCTTTTTATACTATGTGATTCTTGGTATGTTGAAAATTTGTGCCAACTATTGTATTTTTTAAAATTCCCTTTTAAATTCCTCACTACATATTCTGCAAGACTGAAGTGCTATCTTTGATTTATTGTTCAGTTGTTTGCACTATGACGGAATTTATGGCCCCAAACCATCATGTGGAAATGAGAACTAATACTCCGCATTCAGGCCTGGGCCCTTTGCCCTGTGTTGCAGAGGCATATCCAAACATGATGTGATTTTGTTATCCCCTTCCTTCTCGATGGGACAGTTTATCAACTAATTCAAAGATGGGCACAAATATAAGGGGAAAATTTCACATACTTACTTTGATTTGTGTTGTTGTTGTTAAAATAAAAATTCCTGCTATCAAGATGAGTTAAATGCTTCTCAAGCTTGAGTGTGCATGAGAATCACCTGGAGAGACTGTTAAGACACAGATGCCTGGCTATAACCCCCTGAGATGCTGATTCAGTGGGTCTAGGAGTAGGCTGCCTTACAATTTCATTTTAGATAACCTGGTGTTGCAAGGACCACGTTAGGAGTAACACTGAGATTGGTGCGGGATCGGTGAGCCGAGGAGTCGAAAGAAATATTTCTTAGACTCTCAAGATCTGGCAGTAGTGCTCTTTTATTTAGAGAATAGTGTGGAATAGCATGGGGACAGGA